>NC_051137.1:10839108-11139108 GCF_014839805.1 Manduca sexta | reverse complement strand
CTAGCGTGTGTGGCATGTTTCGACATTGATTTAAAATAGAAACCTGTATTTTTTATGCCAAGCTCCAGTGAACATAAAGTAAAAGCATATTTTCTAACGACTTTTTATGAAAAAAAAACTTAAATAATTTACCTCGTACTCTGCGCCACTTTTTTTCACTTTAGAATTGACTGGAGGCATCTTGAAGAAACATCTGTACACTTTAGCAAATTAAAATTGATCGATAGTGAGAAAATTTTGAAATGTTTACATCTTGAAGAAATCAATCTTTTCGCATTTACAGTCTGCCGAAAACAGCAACGAAATCGAGCGTAGCGAAATACAAATGACAGACAGCAATCAGCAACTAGGGATTGACACACTCACAATATGTTACAGCAGCATTTTATTTTGATATCGATGTTAACTATAATATTAATTTATCGTTACAATAAATTGATAATAAAGATTTTTCCACAAAGATTTTAAACCACATTTATAATATAAATAGGTACTACATACTAAAATTTTATTCTCATACGTCCCTACCTGACGCAAAAAGAGTAATGTGTATCTGTGTATGTCTGTTTGGGGCATTGGAGCTTCCAAACGAATGAACCGATTATAATTAGTAAACACCTATTATGGCGTTTCTCTAAACGATCAATTGAGTTCCATCTGTCACAGATCTGATTGATTTAAAGTTTATTTAATAAAAGTTAAATAAACTCCCAAAATGTGTAAACCTTTTCTCTTTGTAGTGCGTAGTTAAAACCTCAAATGAATAACTTTAACCGTAAAGGTAAACTACTGGTGTAGGAATGAACATACGTAAAATTACCAATTTATCACAGTGACTAAGTATTGTCAGTACCTGTGACCATCTATTTATTGTGATTGAAATATGATATTATTAATCAACTTCATGAAATGAACGGATTATGAATACCAATATGTTAAATTTATTATTTTTCTTTTTACTTAGAAGTTTGGCAAGTAACCCCACTTCAATATTGGTTACTGATCAATATAGTTCAATATGTATTATATTATTATCATAAAAATATTATATTATGCCACTGCTAAAACATATTATGAATACTTTAGGAAAAAATAAATCCTCTTTTTTAGACGTAATTTTGTTTTTAAGCACCATCTAATGAAAAATGCATTATTTTATATTCGGATTCTTTATGTAATAGTTATAATTTTAATCAAGAGATGGCCCTACACCGTCCTATTTTAGAGTATGTATTTTAATTCAAAAATTATAAATTATAATCGATCCCAAAGGACCAAGATTATCATTATAAATATTATTTGTAATAAGTTACTCACTAGGTATTAAATTTTATAGGTAGGTACCTACTTAGATAACAACTTAGAGCAAGTACCTTTCACTAAGGATAACAATATTATTATGAAGTTATCTTTCTCGGTTCCTAGGTATCTACTTGTGTTGTCATGGTCGTATCCTTAGTTCCCATAAAATAGAATTTAAACAGCTCAACATAATTGGATGCAATAATTCGGTAATTTTAATACTACTGGAGCATGGGCGCCGAGATTAGTTTAGGTACCTGCATTTGCACCTAGGCACTATTCGAAATATTAAGTTATTTTCTTTTTTTCAAATTCAAATCGCGCGGGTTTTTGCAAATGCTTTATCACAAAAAACCCTTGTGGTCGATAGTTCCTCTTGTTGCAGATTAATTCAGTGCCTTATATTTTAGCGAGAAGTACGCGAGAAGTATGCCAGGACCGTGCAAAGTGGCAATCTATAGTCTCTGCCTACCCCTATGGGATAAAGGCGTGATATTATGTATGTATGTATGTATATTTTAGGTGATTTATTTCTGGGCTCCTGCCCAGGGTGGACGTACACCTACTTGCACCCCTCACCCGGCGCCCATGTAACGAGGTTACTCTCGTGATCTTACGCTTACTAAGGCGCGCTAGAAAATAGTTCTAAAGAGCAGTTAGTCTAAGATATATAAAAGCTACCGTATCCATAGGTAGGTGGATATGTTTTTACTCACTTCAATTAGATTTTGTAAAACATTTATTTACCTTTTTGCTCTTCAGATGATAGGTAATCGGCCAAAGATCTATGTACCTAAACCTTGAAGCGTCGCATTGGTTAACAATAACGAGGCTCCAGCCACTCAAAAAGTATAATAAATAGGAAAAGGCCGCCAGTGACTAGGTGATTGGTTGACTCCTGCCGTGGCGGGTAGCCTGTGTCATACTATAGACGTTAAAAGACACACTCGAAAGGTATAATATATTATGTAAGTTCGTTAATAAGTATTAATAAGTAAGATGATGATTTTTATTATTGATCGCGTATTACTTTACTGCATTTATTTGGGGCTGAATCCTAACTCCTGGCCTTACCTATACTTAAACAGTAGCAGCCTTAGCTGGCGCGAGGCCCTAAGTGGCAGCAAATAAAGGTTCTTAGGTTTTAATACTGTCGTAGGTGGTTAGATGGAATTTGTTGGTAAGCGGCGATAGCCTAGTTGGGTGTGGAACGGACTGCCGAGACGAATGTCCGCAGGTTAAAATCCCAAGGGCACACACCTCTGACTTTTATAGAAAATCATGTGTGTATTCTTTGTGAATTTATCGTTCGCTTTAACGGTGAAGGAGAACATTGTGAGGAAACCTGCACATCTGAGAAGTTCTCTATAGGAATTTCGAAGGTGTGTAAAGTCTATCAATCCGCACTAGGCCAGCGTGGTGGACTAAGGCCTAATCCCTCTCAGTAGTAGAGGAGGCCCATGCTCAGCAGTGGGCAAGTATGTAATACAGGGCAGATATTATTATTACTATTATTATTATTGTTGGTAAGCTGGATGATCTAAAAAATGTTCTCAGCTAAACCAACGCGCGAGACTCTCCTAATCGCGAGGCCCTAGGTAGTTGCGCGGTTCGTTCCACCCTTTCTTTGGCCGTCTCTGCCTATATACATGTAAACACCTCTGATTCTTTAGAATATAGAAAAAGTAAAAAAAAACTTAAATAATGGTATTGTTGTATATTTTAATACAAACTGAAACATTAACATGATTTTTTTTACCATACATTCGTACAAACATTAAACGTCGATATACATAGGTAATAAATATTTGAAACCACATTATCATATTATCCATATATCGTTTAACAGTTATGTTATACAGGCGGGCAATTAATGAGATTGTCCAAACCTTGGATTATGATTAAACAGACAAAAATATCTGCTTTCGACTACTTACGTTAAGATGTTTTATGAGTAGGTAATATTTTAAATGCATAATTCTAGATTTATAGCTCTTAATTACTTCTTAAATATTATTAACTAACTTAATTATTATGTATTTATTTATCTATAACAACCATTTTATGTACATTGTCAATATTTTGTCTATCTTTATACAATAGGCGCAATCATAATTATGGCAACACGGTGGCTTTTATAATAATTTAGCTAAATCTAGTCCAGTCCTAAGGAGTTTCAATAATAATAGTAAATCTGTAATGATAAAAATAAAATACTGTAAACCAATACGAAGTAATTTTGGTTCTTACATATATTTACACATCTTCGCTCATGACAATTCATTTAGAATTTTGATGTGTTATTTATTTGGTTTAAATCATACCTTACTTGAGGACTAGAAGTACAAAATATATAAAATCTTAAGTTTATAGAATCAGATGTCACTTTATCTAACTATTACTTAATTGTGATTTATACAAACGTAGTGCGTATACTTATCATAAGCTCGTACATACATCTCATCATTGAATACAAAAGTCAGTCGTATCATACCTATGTCCATCTTCATTAAACCAAAATGGGTACGAAGGTTTATATAAGTATCATAAAAGTAATATTATGTTAACTGTACACGTTATTCATATTTTAGGTACTTTTTATTTTTGGTATAAGACACACAAAACAATAATAAATACACGCCTACACAAACATCATAAGTTTTATCGCTAAACTTGAGGTTCTCACACGAAAATTATTTAGATTTTATTACAAAAACATCACACTTAAGTCGATAATTGAGTATTATCTCGGTCACGTCCAACCTTCATTACTACATCATGGGTGTTTACCAAAATGTTAAACTAACATTTGAATTATGTGCTGATATCGAAGCTTGAAAGGAATGTAGCGGTGAAAGATGTGGCGGCGGCCGGCGGTGAAAAATGCAGAATGTACTCCGAAGCCGACGCCAGAGATGGCCGTCAAGTGTCTTCCTCCTCATCTTCTTCTTCACTCGAATCCGACCTTGCCTCAGGGTCGTTGTCTCCGAGCGCTAAAGCTAGGTAATTTACTGGTGACTGTCGTGTAGGAATCAGATATCCTGCCGAATCTTGGGCTGGATTTGGGGGTCGCGGTAATCGCATTTGTACCGTTGTCACACCACCTGCTGCTGCTAATTCTAATTTCCTGCATATTTCGTCGAAGCTTATTCTATCACGCGGATCAGTTTTCCAGCACTCACGCATTAGTTCGCAGGCGAAGCGAGGGCAATCTTCCGGAGGTACAAGCACTATACCCTGCAATATCAACTTTGTCGCACCATCGTTGTTATGTCCGTAGAATGGTTGTTTTCCTCGGCTGTAAATTTCCCACAGTACTACACCGTAAGACCAAACATCAGATTCGTGTGTGAAGCGCGCGTATACTATACTTTCTGGCGACATCCATCGTACAGGCATTGGCCTTTCCCCTCCCATTTTATAGTAGTCACACGTGTAAATATCTCGAGACATACCGAAATCAGCAATTTTAACGCTGAGGTGAGCACCGACGAGACAATTTCTAGCTGCCAGATCCCGATGAACAAATCGACGCGAGGCAAGATACTGCATACCGCGAGCCACTTGTAATGCGACGTGAAGGAGTGCGGGTTCGTCTAAATTAGGACCCGGACGTCCACCGCCTCGAGACCCTCGTAACACACCAGCCAAATCACCTCGCTCCATGTATTCAAACACCATCCAAGGACTCGAACTAATGTCATCTGTAAATGAATTAATATCATAAACAATATGCTGGTAAAAGCTATGTAAACTTGAAATAATTGTAACTTGTTTTTTATCATACCTTTGTATACAACTCCAATAAGAGTAAGAATATTAGGGTGCCTAAATGCAGACATGATTGAGACTTCTCTAACGAAATCTTCTTCTGCACTACGGCCCGCACTTTCTTTTAAAACTTTGATTGCTACGACTTGTTCATCATTAGCAGTTCGTAATAAACCTGTAAAGAATTCGTTTGCAATTAGTCAACCATTAAGACGTTGATAGATATTTTTGCTACTTACTAAGTTACTGAAAACTAACCCCTATGTACTTTGCCGAAACATCCTTCGCCAACTTCTTCAAGAAACGTGAGCGCGCTGCGGTCTAACAGAGGCACCTGTGACTCTGAGGTATCGTCTGTGCCAACCACGCCGGGAGTGCCCCCGCCCGACCCTGGATGCGCCGCTGTGCCCGCTCCGTACACTCCATACTGGGGGTTCGTTATATACCTTTCAGCAAGCAGAGGTTCTCCTGGTCGCACACGCTATAAAAAATTCCGCAGTTTAACGTAACGGTGTGCACCGGAAATATTAAATTTTCCAGATTACTACTGACGAACTTATTTTAAATTTTGATAATAGAAACGCCAATAAAGTATTTGAATAACGAAAATTTAATAATGAAAACAAAAATAAACGAAGACCAGAATAAAGATAATTTAAAAAAAAATATAATAATAATAAGTGAATAAAAGCATTTCTACCTTTCCTGCTCTGATAAAAACCATAAGTTTCAATATATTATAAACAATAAAGAACGTATATTACCGGCTGCGTTTTGTTGTCTCCTTTGCACATTCTTCGCCTCAAATACCACACTACTAGAGGGATGATCACCACTAACAGCACCGCTCCGCTGATCAATGCCGCCAGTAAACTTGCATTAGCGTCTATACCAGCACCGAATATTGTCGCTGAGTCGCTACTTGCTGTTGCTTCTGCTAGGACTTCACTACCCACGGATTTTGACATCTAAAACATAAGATTTCGTATTTTATTTTATTTTTAGAAGGTGCTCTATAGTTTTGTTCAATGAACGTGGAAAACCATAGGTTTTCTCATCGGTAAATTGTTAGCCAATTTCTGTAGCTAATTATATATATTTTTTGACAGTTCTTTGCTTATACAGGCTTAGAAGTCAAGATAATTGCAGCTAATGCACGTGATCCGTAATATGAGGTTAAAGAGTTTTGAGATATTTCGTATTACATAATATCACTGTTATAAACTTACTAAAATTGGTACGCTGTAAATAAATATCAGTATTTGGTATTTACTTTAAATTAGATAAAAATTACAAAATCAAAGTACAATAAAATAATGTATACTGTTTATTATGATCTAACAATAAATGTTTATATCAATTTGTTAAGTTATTTAATACTTGAACAAGCAAACGTGGACAAAAGCTAATAAAATATTTATATTACTAGTTTCGATTCAGTACACCAGGAATTGACACTCGATAGATTTGTTTTGCTTTGAATATTCCTAATGTAACGGAGAAATTGTCTTTCGCGGAAAAAAATTGTGAGAGTTATGATCTCGTAATGCCTTAATATAAGGCCGTATATTATTCCGTGTACTAACCTGATGTGACTCATTTCTATAAATATTGTTCTATAAATATTATATTATAATTCTTAAAATATTATGTTATAAATACATTTACACATTACAGAATATGTTTAAAAATTATGATGCTTTTGTGGTCTCAACAGTAGTAGTTGTAAGCATTGTTGTAGGCACTGATGACGATAGTGTCATAAAAAAAAATACATGGGACGTTTAGCTTCAGACCCGTTTCTGCATCCCACGTGAGCTAGGAAAGACATCAGCACGAATTTTGAAGACACCGGGTAGAGGAACTCGAAGAGTCACAGAAAACATAAAATTTATTTTATCCTGTATCAAAATTAATTGAGCAAAATCAATGACACTAATCCAATTGTTTCGCGAGCCGCGTTTTAGGGACATCAATTTATACTATACATATATTCTGTATGGCTACAACTAACACAATGAGAGAATTCCGACGGCACACATTGGTCGTTATTAAATTTGAACTTAACGAAAACGAATTTGAGAATGCAAATTATCCATTTGTTACTACAGTTAAGCACAAACTATTGCCATCATAGATATATACCTACATAGATATTTTATATAAAAGTTACCTAACAGATACCTGTATAACTAAAATGCTCTCAATTTGGTGACATCGGCTTAATGTTATCGTCGCTGCTGACCTATCATGAATATTTATCAGTTGCGATGGAAAAATACTGATTTTGTTTTCCATCCCGTCACTTTGATTCGGTTTCATCAAAATCAATACTTCTATTGATAAACTTTGTTTAGTTTATCTGAGCTTAATATAATTATTTAGTCGAAAATGGTGCCATTTTATTGAAAATGCAATGTAAGTGAAGTGACTACTTTACTAATTTGCTTGCTTTGCTAGGAAATATTTACTGTGAAAAATATTAGATGATTTATATTACCGTAGTTTTACATACGGCTTGAACTCGGCTTTAAGATTTTTAATTCTTAATTACAACGAAAATATGCTGAGCGTAGTTAATGTTGTTAAAACATTAATCATTAATAACTAATATTAGTATATGCTCGTAATGGGAGAGATAAACAGATAAAAAGGTATCTAATTAAGATTGATGGACTTACTTGTGTGGTGGGCGGTGATGGTGCATATCTACTGTCGCTCGAGTTGTTCGTGCGAGGCTGTGGTGGGATCACGTTGTAGATTGGCTTCGGGGTCTCCGTAACTAGAAATTGTATTCATGTAGGATACAGTTGATGCCTTAATTTATTAGTGTGAGTTAATAATATGAACTGATTACATTAGATAGAAGGCACGGCTATTGGTAAATATAATGTAGAAACTATAAAATATCGATAAAGTTTAGTAGACTTTCTGATCTCATAATAATAACTTTAATTTTATACTGGTAACTTCTACTTACATAACCTGTCTGAACAAAACTCAGTCAATAGGGAGCTTATCACAATAAATTAGTTATAATGTTAACATTATAATTTAAACCTTCATTCTTACGATATTAGCTTCAATTTCTGTTAGTGTATATATTTTATTACCTGGTCTCCGTGGGCATTGCAAATCTTCTGTGACGGGCAGTCCATTCGTCGTGCATCGGCAGTAGTGCGCTGTGCTATTATGACGCATACACGCGGCTTCCTTTATACAGGAGTTCAGCTTGCATTCCCCTGGGAAATATATTCCTGAAAAACAAACGTTCATATTTAATTTATATAGATTATTTATAATATTTAAAGGCTGTAATTTGTAGGTTTCTAAGCACACCAAATTTTTTAAATTTATGTCAGTATAACAACCTCCAGTATACAGTTAACCATAATGTATATATGTAGGCTAATTTTTCAAGCAGGTATAGAATTGCATGATAGTTTCATTAGCAAGCGGCTTCGTGTGCCTGATAGAGTTTTCCGGGATTAAAGCTTTGCCGTATATTTTTTTAGGATAAAAGTAGCCGTTGCTCTTTCCAGAAACTCAAACTATCTTTATACAAGTTTTTATCGATAGCGGTTCTGTTATTCAACAGGAAATGGTAACAGACAGATAGAGTAACTTTTGAATTTATATTAAACGTGTGGATACTTGTATGAAAGTATGAATGGGATTTGAACTTCTTTTCATATATGATTCAATCAAAATCAAATCACCAATTTCCTCTTGCGTATTTTAATTTGATTCCTTTTATGTAGCCTTGATATAATTTTAATGGTGATTTATATAATAAAAGTAGCTCTACTAAGTAGATCAATAACAGTTTGCCGCATACCACTATATCACCGTTTTATTCCTTTCCGCCAACAACCATCTTTATGCAAGTATTAGTAATTATAACAATAAGTGAAATGGAGTGTCATGCAGTATATATCAATTTTAAATTGAGAGATATTTGTTGATATTTATGCGCAAACGTGGCGCTTACCGCGAGGGAAGTACCACGGTCAATGGTCTTATCATAAATTATTGGTATAAAGAAATTACTTGGGGGTTCTTCGGGTGCGCTCCCCTGTCGTGATTCCTCTCGAGCAAATCTTGCTAATTTTAGTGAAGGAGCTGGCTGTTGCTGAAACAAAATGAATAATCAAATTTTAAATAAATTCATGCATATTCTAATATTAAAGGACTGTCCCTTAAAGTCGTACAATTACACACCGATATCTACTCAGAGAGTAGTTGGTTGGTTTTTATAAATTATGAATTTTATAAAAAGTATATATAAATGTAAGTAGATAATATTAGCATGTCCAAAAAAACAAATAAAACTGAAAGTGTTCCAGACATGTTCAGAAAGAGGGGACCGTTACTAATCTAAAAAATTCAAAGCACACTTTTTTTGTTGGTTCCTTGAAGCCAAAAACGAATTTCCGACCTCGATGTCTGTTACGCCATTGTACTTGAAAGGTGTATAATCCGATCTTAAATTTTTACAATAGAACGTGACTACGTTTAGTATGAATCTCCAGCGTACACGACTCTCTTATACAACTTCCCTATACAAGTTATGTAATCACAGAAAGAAGCCTGTGAATACGTGAAGCGTGAGTGTGTTGGGCTTCTCGATGTATTGTATTCGCATTTTTCTGTTATCACATGGATATCACTATTTTTGCTGGTGCTAAGATATATTTTGTATTCGCTCGGATAGCGGCCATCTTATGGCCCACGTAAGTGTGTCGTGTTACGGGATCAGCCTGTGTATATCCGGTTCTATTAGGCCGGCATAATTGTGTCGACTGCCGAGGGGTAATAATCTCTCGTCATCGACATTCTATTGGACCCTACTCCACTTACCATCAGGAGCTGTAGGGTCACTTTTCCCTAGCGGTATATAAAAAACCCGAACTAGCAAAAAAGTATTCAATAAAAATATACGAGGTAGATCTAAAACCGGTAGTAAGGTTTGCAATCCCGCACTATTTTTTGTCAGTTGGAAATTTGCGGTAAATTCAGAATTATAGTCGTTACTGTTGTTATTTTCGCAAGAAGTTTAAAAGTTAATTGTGTATGTAAATAAGAATGTCATTATTTTGAAATATTTCATCAAATTACGTACAAATAATTATTGTTTTACCAAATAGGCAAATATGAAACTATATTTGTTATCTATAATATTATTAAAATAACTACATATACAAACTAACCTATGTTACCTGTAGTCTGTACATATTATTAAGTAACTAATCTCTCTATATGTGCTTATTTACTTCTTGCTGTTAAATACTCTTTTAAACATGCGACCAAATATATATTATAAAATCAAAACAGCGACTGCTAGTTTCTTTTGCCCGTTCGGTATAGTAAATCCTACATTTAACGTTGATTGCAGTAAGGATCAAGAAAATGACGGTCACCGACGAATGCATCTCGGAGCCGTAAGCATTATACAGTTGGCGTTACAAAATATTTTTTTCAGGACCACATAATTAAATCTTGTATTTATTGTCCTCAAACGGTTGTTAGGTTGTGTTATCGCAAAATACTTTTCTCACGCGTGTTGTAGCAACGGTTTGGATTCGTTCTTACGAGTTATAGCAGCTCTGATCTTATTCTGTGTAAACAAAAAAACTCCATACAGTGTGTTGGTCTACCTTAACATTGAACCCAGGACCTCCCAATAAACAGCTTATACGCCAGGTCAAAGAAGTGAAGAAATTCAATATAGCTGACGCTGGCTATAGAAGATTTTAATATTTTAATAGTAACATCGCCGATAAATTAATTTTATTAGTTTGTCAGAAGTGTATCAATTAGATCAAGCTATTTACCAAGTAACTATATAGAAATTATCTCCGTTTCTGTTTCAACCCGAATTATGCCAGGTTTTAATGTAATTTTCACGGTAGCAAGCAAAGTTGATTGCTGCCCCGCCCACCTTTGAGCATTTATTTACGGTACATTTGAATCACGTTTAAATGTTTATCTATAAATAACTTTATTGCTATCAATCAGAACACATTTTCATATTAATTGAATCTGTCAGTTTGAAAAGTATCAAACTGACGAGAAGGTTTTGTGGCGCCAAACGACTAGACCACCAATTGACTGACATTCCAAAATGATACCTACCTATATAGGTATTGATGCGCGTAAGATACGTATAATTATTATTGTGATATACATATTCTACCAACTAATAAATAATTCCAGAGGTAAAGAAGAATACTGAACAAGCAGCAACAACTCGCCAGTCATGTCAAACACCTCATAAACAAACGATTACATTACATTAGAATACATTTTAAAGCTAATGCCTGCGCATGTATAAATTCACTAATTACTGCTAATTAATTACCATTGGATTATCTTGGTACCCTTTGCTCATTTTAATTAGGCCACGATCACATGTACCTATTCTGGATCCGTCAACTACACAACAACTACGAAATACATTCAAATTCCATAACATAAAACAATGTGGTCACGTTATTGCGATGTAGGACATAGGTTATTTTTTTTATTAATTATACATACATTTTAAGTATGTATAAACGAATACTTTAGAAGTAAAATTCGTTTGTTACCTCGATGTACATTGTAAAAGGCGCTTAGCCTTTGATACTACTGATGATATTCGAAATAATCAATGGAAAAACTTCTACAAATTTATTTACTTACTTAAGTATATAAAAAGGTATTAGTTTTAAAAAGGTAATATTCAATTGAAAGAGCGTACACGTGATTTATGGAATGTTGCAACATACTAGTATCTAAAATTCGGATCCCTTTTTTAATATGCCATAATAAGTAGAACAATAAAGTAAAAATAAGACTATTGGGCAGCGCTACCTTATCTGTGGTACGTTTAAGATGCGCGCTCTGGAGTTATTTTGGCCACCTTATCGAGGAGAGTGGCCGCACTCTGCCGTGGCCTGGGGTTACGATAAATCAATAATATCATATATCTAAGTGAATTATCGATATTTTATAGTTTACGTCTATTTACCAACATTCAAAACAAGCATGTTATTACTCTAGACTATAATTTTTCAATGTTAGTTGATGTTTGTATAAACGAGAAGAAAATTATGCTGCGTAATAATTAATGTTTTCCTTAAATTATAATATTCTTTGCACTCCCATAAACTACAGCTACTTTTTAAATATTACTCACCTGATAGGAACATAAATTAAGTAATAATATTTTGTAATACGTATTTTTATAAAATGATGAATCTACCTTTCTTGCATGACTTAAGAGATTAGCGGTGACGTCATTGCAATTGTATTCTTATAAAGTACTTAATATATTTATTAAAAACAGTTGAGTTTTGTTTGAATCACTTATAAGAAATTCTTACACAAATATGAATAATACAGCATGAGTTTCAAACACGGTTTTGCAGCGTATTGTACATACCGTCTCATGCAGTTGATTATCGTGATCTGCTTTTCTGTTTACCTTGCATGTGAACTAAGTACACGAGTCCACTCATGTTTGTCGCTGCTATCAACATACGAAACTAATCATCTCGCTGCCACTCACACAAACGATCTATAGTAGAGCTCCTGCGATTCCTTTAAGAAAACAATTACAAAAGGTTTAGCAATAGATTGTTATTTGTTTTCATTGAAAGTTATTCCAGTTATTTGAAATATATATTGCGTTTTGTCAAAAACTGTTCTGGGAATATCAAAAACAAAATATCAATTTGATTCGTGTATTACATTGCATAATTTTAGTTTATTGAATGTTAGGCCAGTATATGTATTAAATAATTTGTTACACAGATTTATATACAACATATTTAAATTTAAGTTCAATATGGAATAATATCAATGGATGTTACGCTATATCATAATAGTTGATGTTTCATAATCGCTGATGTCTTATTCTCTCCCAGTGACCGTCCTGAGCTGAAGTTCGTAACCCGTTTGTGTGTTGCCCTCAGAATAGTCGTTTAATTTTCAAGGGTTGCAAGCGCCTAAAGCGCTCACCAAAAAGTCCGATATGTTTGAATAATCCGGCCCTTGCTAGGTCAACAAACGTTTTATAATAATATCGGCTCTGTATTTTACACTGTCTCACTGATGGGCAGAAGCCTCCTCTGCTACTGGCAGTGAACAAATGTTTTGTCAGGTCAAAAAAAAGTTGATGTTAAATGTCATTATCGGAAAAATACGTGAAAGTACCCACAAAATTCTCGAGTATTTCAAAAGAGAATTTCATTTGTAGTGTCAAAGCTATTTATTATATTATGGTAATAGAAAGCTACGGTCGTATATTTTGAAAAGGGCGTGTAACAATATCCGTGTTCTGAGATCGCAGTTAATGTTGCACAATCAATGAACATTTATTCACATAACAGGCGCATTCGTTAACAAGCTGCTTCATTGTCGTGCTATCCGTATAAACAGTTATAGTAAATCGAACCTTATATTACTAAGAAATAGGTATATAAGTAGCTTTCAAAAGGACTGCGGTTAAAGTGAAAAATCTTACTGTAATTATGAATTCAAGTTTTGTTTTTATAAAAGTATGAATGTGCTTATTATTCATATCGGTATATATAAGGTACAAATTAAAACACATTAGTATTAAATGAAAATATCGATAGTATTTTAAGATTTTAAAAATAAAAACGTAGTTAAAAGCTTTTCTGCCGTAAATGTAGAGAACATTTTAATTAAAAAAATATTTTTCGACTCTATATTCGTCAAGTCTATATAAATTATAGCATATTATCGTTTTGTGTTTGTAAGGTGTTGATTCATTAAGAAGGTTGAATGAAAAAAAAAATCGGTTAAATGCGGTTTTAAGAGTTGTTGAAAATGCGTACGTATGCATTTTCATTCATTATTCTTTTAATGTAAGGAAACTTCCTATATCATTAATTTATTTGCGATTTTAATAACAAAAATTCAGGTAGTTTGAATGGATGTCTTTTAATTCAATTACCAAAATGTAATCCGAGCTCAAGTACCTCACTTAAATATAATATTATTATTTTATTTTTGATAATAGACGTTGCAAAACGTGTCTAAATCTACGATAATTTCATTGCGGTATGTATCTCACTGAAAATTGATTTCTAAAGTTACGATCTGCTACTACGTAAGTGATGTTTAGAAACGTCAAACAGTAAAGGAATCTTTATTGAACTATTCGAGTTCAATCGAACCCGATTATTACAGCGGTAGATGCGTGCGTATGATCGTAGTAATATCAATAACACAGTAAGTAAGTAATGTGTATTTTATCTTTACATAAACCCACGCCTTTAATAGTACGATGAGGCGATAAATATTTGTATCGTAGTTAAATAAATCATTTGTTCATTACTGTAAGTAATTTATAATTTTATGTAATTTAACATATTACTTAATCTTAAATATATATTCGTCTTTATACATAATACTTAATATCAAAAGAATTGCTCCAAATATAGTCAAATAGTCCTCAAGTAATCTAGCAAGAATTGAACATCTCCGAGGCCGTAGCTAGCGGCGCGGCGTGCCGAGATTTATTTTGTCAGCAAACGTAATTCCAGAGCACCCACGTGACGTTTCGCTGATAGATTACAGTATAAATAACCATCAACAAGTGCCCGCGAGATATGTACCGCGTCGCGTGATGGTAAAACAATGCCACAAATTACTGATGTAGTGGTCTTGACACCCACCATATCCGATCCCAAAAAGTTATCGATTGAATAATACGTCAATATGAAGTCTAAAAAATGTTTTTGTAATGTTGTATTACTGAACATGCACTGTTTTTATATTCATGAAAAAAAGAACATTTAGGCACAATTAATTTAGCATTGCTCAAATCTAGTTTTTACGTCTGTTACTTTGTATCATAACTCACAGGAATGCATATGATACCTACTTAAGTATCATAGAAATCCACCACAGAAGACAAGAAATGACAGAATCTGTAAGTATTTTTTTAAAAAATTCCAAGATGGGAATGTCATAAATAAGTAATGAGACATTTATACATCACCTTTTAAACATAATATTTCCTATAAGTTCCGTAGGAGACAAAAACTCTCATATAAAATCCCATTCCAGCGGCATGGAATGCCATCTATACAGTTGCATTCACGTACATTGCTTATTTATTCTCATATGTATAGTTTTTGCTCTTGTACCAGAATAAATAGCATTGCATATTTCGGATACAAGTAAACAATAGCCTATGTTAATCCACGATTTAAGATCTAATCTATCTGAGTGCCTTAATTGAAATTTAGTGGTATATAGTGTATCGTTAGCAACATCAAACAAACACATGCACAAACTCATATTTATATTAGTAGAAAGACACAAGGAAGGCGTAATACTCGGCTTAGCCAGTAACGTTCTGCATTCCTTACTTCTAATTCGTTTTTAGACGTGTATGGTTTATGATAGAGCATACCTATGTCAAAGGTATGCCTTGTATGTGTAGATACTACGTAGCTACTATAGAGCTAGGTAGTGCAGTGCATGGAGTTCCCTGAGGAGGTCCGTAGAAGCCCTCCCTAACCCTGACCAGTGCGCTTTTTAGGTCACCGTCTACTCACGGCCGGAGGCACTTTTGTTCTTTCCTCCTGGGCCGTAGCTATGCTACTGAGTACGTGCCAATTTATATCTATACTATTGTATAAAGCTGAAGAAATAGTTTGTTTGTTTGAACGCGCTAAGCTCGGGAACCACTAGTGTGAATTGAAAAATTATTTTAATGTTGGATAACCCATTTACTGAGAAAGGTTATAGGTTATAATATAACATCGCGCTATGACGAATGAAAAATGTTGCAAAAACGGGGAAAATTTATTCCTTTTGAGAGTTTTCGTTGCGCGTGCTGCCGCGCTGCGTTAACGGTTAATATTAAGTTATGCAACGAAATGTAGAACTATTCCTCTTAAAAAATCTAAATAATATAATAATAAAACAAAGTCCCCCGCCATATGTCTGCCTGTCTGAACGCAATAAACTCAAAAAGTACCTAACCGATTTCGCTGAAATTTGGTATGGAGATATAATAGTTTGAGAGTCTGGGAAGGACATAAGCTACTTTTATCCCGGAAAATTTTTCACGCAGGTGGAGCCTCGAGCACAAGCTAGTGTATTATAAAATAAAATAGATTTTACTGCAAATTCCAGTATTCGTGTAACTTGTATAGAATCATTTTTAATTGTACAGAAAGTCGCTAAGGCTCCGCGCCCTGTTCTACAAATCTAATTTAAAGCATCCCTTTTCTTCTAAATATTGTGTCAAAGGAAGGAAATTGTGTTTCCTAATTATAAATAGGTTACTGTTTTTGGAACAAAAGAAGTAGTACGGCCAGGATCGAGGGGGAAGAGCGCGGGAACGCAGTCTGCGTACACCTGGCAGGCCAAGCGCGGGCCGATCATTAAAAATGTTTATTTAAAAATCCGACCGCTTAACGCCGTCTCGCATTATGCTGTAAGGAACAATTTATGATAACATTAAATGTCTCAGAATTAAGTTTTATGATTTTAAATATTATTGTGGTGCTGATCGAGTCATGGATTTAAAAAAATGTATATGAATTTATTTTGCGCTTAAAGGAGTTTTTAAAAATATTTTGATGCAAATGTAAATGTAATACAATTACATGCTTACCTTATATGAATAAACTAAAATCTTATACATAATTGAATATCGAGTATGAATAGCATTAATATCTTAGTACTGATCATCTCAGGCACAGGTAATTCTACTAATAGCTTTTAGATTATCTAAAGCACCTATTCATAGTTCGGTGATCAAGCGAGCCGTCTATTGTTGCATGTACATGTTGCATAAAGCCATCGCGCGTCTACATACGGTCTGTCTATTTTCCTAATGTGCCGGAGCGTTCGCTCCGCAGATCCGTCTGTGCTTTTTAACAAAACAAAGGTCTTCCTGAACATCAACAACATATCAATAAACGCATTAGCGGACACGAACGGACGCCTCTTTGTTTAATTTATTTGTGTTATTATAACAAACGATAATTCTTGATTATGTTTAAAAAATACTTCCACCGGTATGGTCGTCTCGTACCACACAAGCGGTCTGTTGAAAGTATGATAATGTATTTATATCTTTTCTAAGAGGTTAAGAGTAGCTATTTATTTGTGGAGGATTATAAAAATTGTTAATTAGCAGATTTGATGGCAGTCGAAAATAAATGAAAACATATTTTCGTTATTTTAAAATAACTTATAATTATACTTTTCATACATATTTTATGAGTGGGCCACAATGGGGTAATATCTAGGCTTATTTTTGTCCATTATTTTTATAAAATATTTACCCCTTATAAATTCTAACACTATAATAGGCCATTATAGATATGTTATTTTCGGGAATAAACCACATAAATTCAACAAGGCGGAGTGACAAGGGCCCTGCACTCTGCGGCTGCCACAGATAATCCCGAGATGTTTACTCAGCTATAAAGGCACCTAAAGCGCACTAAACTATGACATAAAAAGTTTAAAAAGCTCCGAGTAGATCAAACAAGATGAGTGGTGTTGGTCGACAGACGGCACGGTGTCAGGTTACCGACTACGGACGCCGAGTCACATTTGCCCTAAATAATAAACACCAGATTGGTGTCAAAAAGAACACTTTTTATGATACCATCAAGCCGTAAGAGTCTCGTGCAGTGTGAATGTTTGTCTTTAATAAATCATCCGCGAAGGCTCAGCTGGCCTTTGATCTGCCGATGGAAGTTTTACATATTATATAAATTTGTTGATAGAATTTATACAAACTACTGTATGCTTGGCAAATAATTGGTTTATGTTTCAATAAAGGGAAATAAATGCATATTGCGACCACTTCTCACAATGCTATTTTAAAATTATTTGTTTAGACTGACGTAACTTGACCGGTGGGGAAAAAGTAAATCTTAATCACTATGATTTTTACAGATTAAGAGGTTTTTTCGGAAATTAAAATCAAATACGTTGCTTTGCTATTGCTTACTTTGCTTTGTGCTTTTAGATTAAAACTGGGTTAAAATCAGATAGACATAAATTACTTTAATCTGGTATACAATATTTTATCTAGTATATTTATTTGAAAAGTAACACAAAAGAAATAATCATAAAACATTAAAATTAACACCAATACCTTAATGGATAAGCTCGCCTCCTATTTTGAGACATAACATAGCTCGCGAAATGTAGTAGTGTTACAATATTGCCTACCCCTGAAAAGAGAAAAAAGCGTGATGCTAAGTATGTATGTATTGAAAATTGGTTATACAAAATGTTGTATAGTGAAAAAAGGCAACTTTTTTTTTATTCTTTCGTAGTAATAATCTATAGGTAGTGACATTTTACATATGTCATGCGTGCTAGTTTCAATTTACCGCGTAATTTCTGATATTACTGATGTAATTCTGTTATTATGGATTACTCTACTTTGGGAACGGACATCCATGCAGTAGAAGCAAAAGACATTTCTATAATAAACCAAATATTAATAAATGGAGAAAATTAAACCTGAATAACTATTATGTGTAAATAGTTAGAAGGGCTTGCTTTCTCGCCGTCCACACTGAAGAGAAAGCGCTGAGGTGTGAGGATGCGTTGGCATGCGATCCGCGTCACTGTCGCAGTAAAAACGTATGAATGTCACCAAAACGAGAAATCACATATAAACTGGACACTTGGATTGCACATTGACTTGCCAAGACAATGTGCAATCCAATCAATATATTATGATGTCGTCGTTCGTGAATATCTGTATCAAAAAAATATTGCTTAATGTTCTACCGGAAGACATAACAACTAACTAATACTGTCACTAGGTCGGAATAGCGCCAAATAAAAAGAAATAAGGCGATATTAAACATGGTACACAACAGGTAATCTTTGCTGTGAAAATCTATTAGCCGCTAACACTGAGAATGAATATTTCTTTCCAAATAAAAAATATTTTATTTTGAAGAATTTCAATATATAATTCCACGAAGGCGTTATGCGATATTATATTATATCTAGTCATGTAACGCTTTAATGGTGATTTAATATAGTACTCGGTATTTAAATTATGTACAGGGTACATATAGTATAATATATACATTAAAGTGGTAGGTAGTAGCCAGTATTGTCTATATTTTTTATAATTGACTCACTACAGGATCTATCTCTATTCTAGAGAGATGTAGTATATTACTAACAGATTTATTGTTAAAAATTGAAGTTAATGATATTGTTAGAGCCCTAATGTTACGGTATAATATATCACATTTAATATGTCTATAAGCCAACGTTTTTGGTATGATACGGGCGAATCGCCATGTATATACTTCACCAGTTCAGTTCTGGGTAACTAAGTTGAATTTTACGAATAGAATTGTCTGAATACTTCGAATAAGAGGAAAAGTCGTTCAAGTTATGGCATTCTCGTGCGGAATACGCACAAAAGCTCAGGCGACGTCATCGCATTAGTATAGTGTGAACCAATTCGTATAAAATGTTTTCAATAGCCGACATATTTTAGTTTCTGACTGTACATGATGTTTACACTGTACGAATGTGTAAATAGAACATCACCCAATGTTTATATAATTCGTTTTTTAAATGTCACAATGTTTTAGCTTATTAAATCAAGTGCATTCAATTGATTTTGAGTGGTTAACGTCAAATATCTTGAGCCCAATGTCACCAGCTTGTATGTGGATACGCATTTGGGGCATGCCAATTGTTGGTTATGGTGCATTTGGAACGGTGGCCCAGTTGCAAGAACTAGACCGATTCACATCCAGATCAACAATCCTTTAATTAGATGTTGTATAGCGTTACCAATGGGTTGTTTACGCAATGCTTCGTTTCAGTTAACCTGTTCTGTATCACACGTGAAAACAATCATTGTGACGCTGTGGAAGGTATTTATATTATAAAAAACCTGACATGAAGGTAATTATAAAGGTCGTTATAATATTGTTATGAGAAACGAGTAATTTCTTTAATAAAATTTTAATCAAATTGGTAGATTTGAGTTTGTATTTAATTCTAAATATTATAAGTATATTAGACGGAATTAATTATTACTTATTTTCCTGATATTTTATTGTGTGGTGTAAGAACTTCTTTTATTGATTTATTGCCCATTAAGCTAACAAAACTGGAAATCGAATCGAGGATACCATTGGTACAGGACAAGCATTGTATCTCTGTGCCATTAATGAAGGCGGGTAAAGATTTACTGTAGTGTAATACCATAGTAACAGATTTGTTCTCAGTTTGCATATCAGGATATTGCACAACATTGACTTGAATCAAAAACGTACATTAGTATATTTTATATAATATTTCGAGATAAACTCTATAAAAAAAATCAAATTAATAAATTCAGACCTAAATAAGTTAGCTACTGCTGTGTTGCTCATACGTGAGGAAGATTCCCTTATGGGAAGTTCACCCCTTTTCTAACAATCTGTGTCTACTTGTTTCAGGCCAGATGTCCGTCATTTAAAAATTGGTTAAGTATGAATGCGAATCGTGGTCTGAGAATTTCGTATCATTACATTTTTCATAAGGTGCACTGTTACAAATCGTATTGTTTATTATCATATGGGCGTATTTTTCATTAGACAAAGCCTTAGTAATTAAAGCGCGCCCAAGAAATTGAAAACAAACCATATATTATAAATAAAGAAAGAAAAGACGATCAAAGTGTATTTTATTAAAATAATTAATATAATTTTTTTAATCTTTTTTAATTTATACTCTTTATACAAGTAATATAAATTTTTGATTATAATAAGTATCTTTCTTATTTAAATAAAATATAAGTAATTTGTTTTGTGCTTCGAAGAATATCTTTTTGCGTAATGTCTTTTAAAATCATGTATCTTAGATCGTGATTCCTTAGAGAGTTTTCGTTTGATTGATTGCTTCGACGTTCCAATAACACGTGAATAGATTTTTTTATTAATATGATTTATATTTCATTAAATTCATTCGGTAGTTCATAGTACCCTAATTTAATTAATATCAAAAAAAAATCTTGCAAATGTCTGCTTAGTTGCATTGAATCGGTATGAGGGTCCTATTTCATTTAGAAAGATAAATATTCGACCGCTTATTGAAGTTTGCTTGGAAACATAATTATCAAACAATTCTAATTGCGTCAGTATCAAAAACATATTCAACATTCTGTACTACTAATTTGTGTTTAAGCCGAGAAAAACTTTTCGAAATTTTCGATACAGCCAAGATATTATTCATGCAATTAATCTATGTTTATCAATAACTAAAAGTACTGGAAATAATAGTATCTAGCATATTGTATGAGTTATATGAGCGTGGGATGCTGCATTGGATACAAAAACGCGAGCGCCCTTGAGCTGGCCGCTCTCTGTTTATTCGACTGTCGTCTAGCACTTAACGCCGACGTCGATATTTGCTATTTTTGCACGATATAACACTAAGAAAAAATCCTCTCTGCAAAATTATATAACGTTTCCACTCCTAGTGGGCGATTTTTCTAATAGGTACACACAAAACAACAGCGTGAGCTTTTAAATTAAATTTTTGTTATTGGACAATTTCATTTTCCTTTTCAGATCATTATACATAATTATTAAATGTGTAGTAGATAGTCTTTGTTACAACTTTACTTGTCAACAAGAGCTTGTATTTAGTTGTTACAAAAAATCTTGGACATGGGTACTAGGTATCATAAAATGAAATTATAATAAACTTAATTAACATATTCATAAAATCTGGCAACGATACTCAAAGCATAATCAATCATTTTTGACTGCATCGATGGTGCAGTTGTACTGCGTGCACGGTAGGACATTGTTTTGAGGTCCTGGGTTTGAATCCGCGGTCACGGATATTTATTTATTTATTAATATAGGACAGCCAGTAGTTGTTATAATATTAGGTACATTAAAAAGAGTTCCAAAAGCATATTTAAAGTAACACCTGTTTAAGGCGGTCACAACATTCACCATTTGCGGAAAAACTCAATATCATTTGTCACGCAAAGTGATAATGAGTTTTTCTCTTCAATATTAGCCTGGACTCTGGAATTTGTATACGATATGGCGATATGCTCGACTCCTAACACGTCATGGGACGATACTAGCTTTGCGAAAAGTAGGTGTCCTGGTTACAGCACTGCCTACCCTATCAAGAATAAAAGCGTGATGGTGTTTTTTTTTGTTTTTTAATTCATAGCTTTATTAAAAATGCACCGTTCTTTATAAACTTGTTATTGGATAGTTTAAATTCGCCACTAACAATATAGACAAACCTTTAAGAAATTTTATCTACCTAATTAGTGTTCTTTGAGAGCACAAGGAATGCGTTTCAATGGCAAAGCACGCGGTAAACTTAAAGTTATTATTCTCGTAGTAGAGGCTAATTATAAAATGGGCTATTACCATAAGCGATATTATAATTAGCGTTCAAGTGTATCCGTGTAGTTCAAACCAGATGCCATTATTTATTGTTACCAAATTGCAACGGGCTATGTTTATTAAACTCAGAAAAAAATATGTATGAATATGGCATTTTGTTTGCGATGTTAACACAACACGCGTGGAAATGTTTACGCATGGTAAATTTTTACTTTGAACATTGAAATATATAAAACGAATTTAATTTTCAAGAGTAAGAACGGCACGGCGTAGCATACATACCATAATGACTATACCTACACGTTTTGTCGTGATTTATTTTAGCCATACACGTAATAGGCAATACGTCGTGCGCAAATTACTAGCCCATTATAACTGACATTCTAATAGACGAGAGAATTATAAGTGATTTCATGAAAATTTTCTATAAATACGTTTTACATAAATAAATGGTTAAGGTAATGAGAAATACGTTGATTTATGCCGCGGAATATGAATGTAACGTAAAAGTATGATAATCAATAATATAAAACTACAATTACTTTAAATGTTATGTAATATAATATAATATATAAGTGTTTAAGAGGTTATTTTACAAAGCCTTAACCTATTTAAATATTATAATCCTTCTGAATCCATGAAAATAGTCTTTTCACGATCCATAAATATTTTTAGTTCTATAAATTAGTGTAGATAATATAATTTATTTATTGGAGCTTTAAAAATTATTTAGCAAAATACGCAAAAAAGTTATAAGCCTATAAGCCTTGCCATTAAGCCTCGCCTTCACATTATTACAAATCTCTTTTGTAATCTGATAAGATACCGTATTAGATTCGATTGCATCTTCAAAGGTAGGAAGACGAACAGTTTGTGTAAATAATATCTCAATTTTAATGTATTGACGGTAAATTATGTGTCCATTGAAATGTCAGGCGTCTGCGTCGGGTCAGCTATGCGTGGCGATCTTATTTATCATCAGCTAATTAAATGATTGTTTTCTTTCATGTGTAGGACGTAGGCTCTTATTTATAGACATGATTTCCCTTTATTCGACATTGGATACCAGGATGATTGGTCGCTTACTCTCAGATATAATTATAATTCAATTCCAAGGAAAATTTCTTGCCACCTTTTATTGACTATATCATTTTGTTTAAACACAAAGATTAAAGAATTCTTCTGTAACTAGTAATGCAAGACACTGGAAATGTTCGAGTTGGACTCGCGCATTGTGGGTTCCGTACAAACTTGTTGGTAAGGTATCTAAGAGCATATAAGTTAAATTAAGCATATAAGTTCAAATTTGACAAACTTAACGTTGCCATTCAAACCGTAGACTATGTTATTCCACCAACCGCAATTAATTAGTTTTGAATAGTAAATTGGCTTCTTTGGTAATTATTTAAGTATATATTTATGGATTTCGTTTTCTTCTTTTACATGTGCATTAAGAATTACTTCAAGCTAAATTTCATGATTCTAGGTCAATGGGAAGTACCCCATAGATTTTGATTCCCTGGTGAAATCGCAAATATGCGACATATCTTTTGATCGTGTTGACCAACAAGTTTGATTTTTTCATAGGTGGGAGAATCAGGTCCACGGTTTCTTTCACCTATTAAAATTTATATAAATTTTAACTTGATGTAAAAGTACCGTTGTGCGTTTTTGCGGTGTAAATGGTAGCATATTTATTAGTCCATAAAATTCATACGTTAGTTTATAAGCTATATTCTGACAAACATCGTAATATGTAAACATTTTCACAAAAAAAATCATTTACATAGTAGGATATAAGTTGTCACTAATAGCGGACTAGTAATCACTTGTGCAAATAGCGCATTCTCTCTTCGTTAAGATCCATACTTATACCCGGTTATAAAAAAAAGTATATAATCGACGTGTATAAAGCAAGCAACTAATACATATAAGTTTACCATTAAAAAGATATTGTGCTTTTATTTATCACATGCAATATATTAAATAAGTAATATTTATAAATTTTTATAGTAATATGTCGATTGCTTTAAGAAAATCTAAAAATGTAACAATTCTTAAAAATATATTAGTAAGTATGTGATTTTCAATTATAAAACCACCACAGCTAAACACAACGACATAATATTATAAGTGAAACAAAATATTTCAACACATAGTGCCGTAGATTGTTATTGTAGAATATTATTATTTATCGCTAGCTTTTGCTCACGGCACCGCCTGCATGAATAAACATTTTAGGGATAAAAGTCCCGCTTTATATTTTTTGGATAAAATGAAGCCTCTATTTTCAGTTAGACCTCTAGGATTACACCATTCCTCTAGGAATACACATAGTGTATAAACAAACAGACGGACTAAACCTCTAAACACTGTTACTTTAGCTTTATTGCTCTAATAAAGAGCCCCAAATTAGTTTCTTTTCAATATATATAATGTACTGATAACAGCCTGTTAAAACCTTATTATATGTATTGATATTTAAGTGCATCTTGTTGTATATGGTACCAGAGAATCTTCTTCATCATTTGATTGTGAAGATTTAACTGTATAAAAATTTTAAATAGTTTTAATTGCATTATTCAAATTCAGTAGAACAGGTCTAGACGTAAATATTTGAATGTCAATAAAAATGTAAAATATTGTATCTCGCAAAAAATGATTTTTATTAGCGTCCTCATTAGATAACCTTTACTTGTATAATGCTACATCTAAGCTGTGTTAAGTAGGTATATTTTTGTGTCAATTTCAATATTAGTTAGTGGCCTAACAATTCAATATTTGGTAGTTCCTAGTGACCGCAATAATGATAATAATTATAGATGTTAAATCGCTAAATTTCTGAGCTAGCAAATTTGTAGGTTTTATAGTTAAAGAATAAAATGATACCCCGTGTTGGTATTATATTAAATATGAAATGGCGAAGGGCCCCTGACGGTTACCACTTCTTATTCAAACTAAGACTGAAGAAACTTGTCCGAATATGGGTCCACCAGTTGAATACTTAAGTTGACTCTTCGGGATAACAAGTATGGACGGATAATAAACGAATTAAACCTAAAACGAGGACATTGATTCACAAAAAATACAAATTTAAGCCTAGAAAGTTGCACCTCGTATCACATTAATATTAATATTTCTTTTAATTTTATTTCCCCAATGAAAGTGAATATTTTGTGGGACGTGTCATTGAATTTTTATTTATAAATTAACACAACGATATGAAATTTCCTTGACAATCCAGTCAGGTATGTTTCTTAACAAAGTCATGCTATAAATTAACTAACTGCTTTAATGATATCTAAAAATGGTCTGTCTTGATTGGATCAGATTTATTGCCGGCGAATAAGAACTTGAATGTGATGTGACACCATTTTTTCCTTTAGAGTTCGTGTTTTGATTACTGTCGTTATGTTTCTTTATTTAGCATAGTAGCTCTACTGGTATATTAAGAAAAACAAAACCTCATATATGCCTATATCTAGACAGACTTTAACGTATATTTATATACTTGACTCCCTCGGTTCGGTCAACTACCGACGGTTACGGTACGACTGGAGTGCTGGCGAGTCGAGTCCGATCCCTGGGTCATGCAAACTGATATTGGGTCTTCTTACTCAATATCAGCCCGGAGTCTGGAATTTTGTATCGAGATGGCTATAGGCTCGCCCTCTATTACTTTATGGGACGGAATACACACGGCGGAAAGTGAGTGCGCCAAATGCGCTTATGCCTACGCCTTCGAGGATATTCGGCGTAGGCGTGTGCGTGTGTAATCTGTAATTAGGATAATAATTAAAAAGTATCCTTTCAATCTTTTTAATCTTAAAATTTAGGAATAATTAATATTCCTAATAGTGAAAAAAGTCATATTTTAGTGTACGGCAACATCTTAGGTTTTTATGCTTATTGCAAATTAAAACGCAAGAAAGATAAGAAGATCGTTTGGGTTAAATTAAATACAGTTTGCACACCCATACACACGTTTCGTACAAGCAATATGTTAGATAAAACCATTTAACTAGTTTTGTTTCTTTGTAGTTTGGAACTTGAATTATGTTATACCTATTATTGTAATTAAATCTATATTGTTTGGAATACATTCTAAACAATTATTTTTGTATTAAAAAACAAATGATCATATACGTTGTAAGCTCTTTATTTTTTTAACCAGAGATTTACGTCTTCGTCAATATTATTCGAGATTGAATTTGCGTCCAATATATCGATAGATTACAAGCAGGTATAACAATAGTGGCCGTAAAATAGCACTTGTCATGTGAATCATTATTTCGACGTTTGTGAATCTTTTTATAGGTTATAATATGCAGCTGTGTAAATTTATTGATTAAGGTTTGCTTACAGTTGTAGCAATTTTATAAAAATATAAAACATACACCCTATTGGGTTTACCTGTTGCACCTCTACCTATCCCTTCGGGATAAATAGCGTGTGTGTCTGTGTGTGTGTGTGTGTGTGTGTGTTGCCATTTATAAAATCTCTGTATATTCTCGTGAAAGACATTATTTGAATTTGACCTGATTGGATTTATAGAAGATACTGCATCATTTAATTACGATGTATTGTTAGAATAAATGCAAGACAATGAAACCACATAAAAATATATTTTAATTTCGTATTCATAACCTATTTAATTTTGCAGCACCTCCAGACAAATTTCAAGGTGATATTGTACCCACTGTGATCAGAATTTCTGATAGCCTTTATTCCACGAGTAAATTAATAATACAGCAAGAAACACTGCTATTTTAGAATTCAAAAATAGCGGTATATTACAATTAGGTTATCATCAGACCATAACCTAACAAGATGTAACATTTAACGACCTATAATAAATATGAAGGCTCAATTTAAACTTCCAAATAATGAAATGCGTCTTAAAATTATATTTGGTGGTATTTAAATTATATTTATACACAGTACCTGTTTAAAAGGCAATAAACGTGGCAGTTACCGAAATTCATTGTGTCGTTCGTTATACGTGATGAATTGAACCACTGGGGAATCTATGCAGTAATTTTTCGATTTAAGTATCAATAAATCTCTTTGATTATGATAATATAATTCTTATTGGAGATCGTTACCTGAAACTATAGATAAAACTGTATCGCAGATGAGTTTTTTTTTATTGTTTCGAATGACGAGACGAGCTTGCCGTTCGTCTGATGGTAGGTAAGCGATACGGTCGCCTATAAACAGTAGAAACACCATCCAACATCTTGAATTACAAAGTATTGTTTGGTATTCCACTGCGCTCGTCATCCTGAGACATGAGATGTTAATTCTCATTAAGTCCAGTAGTTAGTCAGAGAGTGTTGGTAAATCCTTATATTATGCACAATTATTGTAAAATACTTTGAGTATCTTAAAAATTTTACGTAGACAAACAAAATATCTTTGAAATACTAGATGTATTTACGTAATTTATTTAAGGAAGCGAGAATTTGATCAAGCAAGCAATTAGTAACAACTCCGGATAGCATGAGCACCTACGTATACAATAATTCATAATATGAATTATCATTTCGATAAATATATATTATTTTGTCTCTATTTAAGCTATTTCTAAGCGGCGATAGCCTAGTTGGGTTTGGAACGGACTGCCAAGACGAATGTCTGCAGGTTCAAATTCCAAGGGCACACACCTCACAATTTCGAAGGTGTGTGAAGTCTACCAATCCGCACTAGGCCAGCGTGGTGGACTAAGGCCTAATCCCTCTCAGTAGTAGAGGAGGCCCGTGCTCAGCAGTGGGCAAGTATATAATACAGGGCTGATATTATTATTATTATTTGTCTCTATTTTACCATAGATATGTAGGTAAATTATTAGTTTCCTTTTATATAAGGAAAAGGAGATAACTAACTTCCTGTCCTCTCTACGCTACGCCCACGGCCGTGGTCCACGAAAAAATTATAAACACAAAGTAGTTTTTGACAAACGGGAATACGTCTTGCGGCTTTGCCTTTACGAAACGACTTTTTACTTGATTAATTGATACATTATTCAATATTTCTTACATAATAAAAACGTTAGTAATAAATAACAGCGTCACATGCATGTTTTACGACTTAGTAGATCATAATAAATAGCCAAAAATGTATAATGTGAATTTATTCTTAAAATTTTAAATATGTTTACACAATTAACTTGGTAGAGATAAAGATTTTGTAACGTATACTGCTTATCATTTGATCGTAATAATACTTTGACATTTTGGGTATAAATAAATTAGCACTGCTTTGAATGCCTCAGATAATTATGGTTTATTGGCGCCTTTAGAAAAAAAAACAAGTCATTATAGTTTTTAACTAATATAGATAACTTTTTTTTACTGTCGTATTTTTTATCACTATAAGAAAAAAATTGAGACGCTTAGTTATGTATTTCTATGTCTCTTATAATATTGATATAGATATAATTTGATGAAACTATTCAGGACAAAGTTCAAGTATGCTATGCAAAACCGCGAGGATACTATTTGCAATCTT
The DNA here is from genome assembly GCF_014839805.1 of Manduca sexta. Taxonomy (NCBI): domain Eukaryota; kingdom Metazoa; phylum Arthropoda; class Insecta; order Lepidoptera; family Sphingidae; genus Manduca; species Manduca sexta. The sequence goes on along the minus strand of NC_051137.1, from coordinate 11,110,132 downwards.
CTTAGTGGTATGTGGAATGGGTCGAGAATCAGGGAGCTCATTGCAACGACAATCGGCATACCTATGTAACAACGAATAACACAAATACGACGCGAGACACGATGCAAAGACAATCGTTCACTCAAGACGAGACGTTATCTTTAGTTTTATCTTGGAAACGTGACCCCGCTATCTTGCAGTGCGAGCCGCCCGCCCATCTCACCCGTGGAGCTCTTCTCGAAGCCCAACGCAAATAAATATCATGCGAACATATTTTATGCACCAAAAGTCATTAATTTACAAATGCCGATCTGTCGTACGGTTGTTTATGGTTCCCGGGTGGGTCCATCTTGTCTGGGTTATTAAATGATCATCAGATAACTCGGGAATACGATTCACGCGGATTAAAAATGATAGTGTAATCATGATTTCGCCTCTGCGCATCGGCTACGTGATTTAATTCACTCCGAGGGTCTTGACCACCGCCCACATAGAATTTTGTGCCGTTTGCAACTCGATTTAACCCATCAAAACATACTCAACTTGCTTCGTATCTATATGAAATTTAAGAGTGGGTTCAAAAAGGTCAAATGTAGTCGACGGTTTTTATTGTATTACGCGGAAATGGAATCATATGTAACCAAATGTTTCTTATCTTCTTTTATGTTTACAATTATAGTTTTGTTTCTTGGTAACGAGTTCGGGAAAGTACGTTGTTTGTGCCTAGTATTGACATTAGGTGTTTGTATATTACAAATGTTATCGGAAGTAAAGCAATAGAAACTTAGTTTAAAAATAAATCCAGCTAAATGATGCGCACCGGATCTACGCAAAGAGGGGCCTAGTGTCCTGACTGCTCAATTAGGGGCCCGCACGATGACATTTACTGATAGGAAACTCTTTGCGGCGGTCTTGCACGGCATACAAAAATAAATTTATATTTTATACCTACGTAAGGAAAAGAAAGTAGCACAATATGTGTCGTAAACTTGAATAAAAAGGCATCAAATATGAGAAACAATGAAATGATAGGTGCTTATAAGAATACAAGTCCGCCGTAAGGAAAATGTTATTCATAAAAGCGATAACTTAGTTAGTCGGCACTCTTTAAACGCACCGAGTTACGTCATATGGAGATTGCAAAATGTTTCTAATATTGTAGAATTCGTTAAGTTTGGTTCATATCGACGCACGGGGCATAGGTCAACAATGTTATTAGTATTTCTTGAATGAGCATTGTTATTAATATCTATAATTACATTGTGAATAAGTCCACGAAGTTGTCATTAAGTAATGTGGGCACGTTATCAAATGTTTGATTTTTAGCAGCAACATTTGTTTTACCTACCTCGTCACTGGAGAACGGTACGAATGCTCTAGATTTGGTGTTTGGTGTTGCCATTACATATTTGGTGTCAGTCTGGCGTGTTGAAATGGTGCAAGGCAGTACGAGTACTGTACATTGATTTAAAAATGCTTTAATCGTCCGAAAAAGGAAAATTTGTAATATCAAAGTAGATATCTTTTGATATTTTCTGGTAGCTAATTATAAGAACAAAGATTAGATAACTAATTGGCTACTATTTTTTATAATCAATTTACCTTGAATACTATTTTATAAAATACACACCCACGTGGGAGTGAGGATTAAAGAGTACCTACCTAGCAACCAAAATAAACTATCGAGAATAACTTAAGCGAATTAATGTAGCTATGTCTCCTGCATTATACATGTAAGTTGTTAATTGTATCAGAAATTTATAAAGTTTTAACTGTTAGAAAGCGCCTCCTTATTCCTAAGTTGTTTTTGTAATACCCCATTATGTAAGACTTATTGTGTAGGTATTAAAACTTAGAGTAAATAAATACTTAGAGAAAGATTCATGACGTAACTGCACGCGAGACAGACATAGTTTTTTTGGTGTCACCACATAATTCATCTTTCCAACTTATGACAATGAAATTATATTAATATACTAGATTTTGCCCGCGGTCCGCCCGCGTATTAAAGTTTTTCAGGCTAAAGTTTTCCGTTATAAAAGTAGTAGTTTCCCGGGAGCCTATGTTCTTCCCAGGGTCTCAAACAGTCTCCATACCAAATTTCATCTTAATACATTGGGTAGTTTTTGAGTTTAACACGTTTAGGCAGACAGATGCAGCGGGGGACTTTGTTTTATAATATATTTTTTAGAACTTTTTAAGAGGAACAATCCCGTCATACATCATTGTTGCATAACTTTAACCGTTTACGCAGCGCACGCAACGGAAGCTCTGAAAACTAATAATTTTCCCCCGTTTTTGTAACATGTTTCATTACTGCTCCGCTCCTATTGGTCATAGCGTGATGATATATAGCCTATAGCGCTCCACAAATAAAGGGCTATCCAACACAAAACTTTTTTTTCAGTTCAAACTGGTAGTTCCTGCGATTAGTCATTACTGCTCCGCTCCTATTGGCCATAGCGTGATGATATATAGCCTATAGCACTCCACGAACAAAGGGCTATCCAACGCAAAAAGATTTTTTCAGTTTGTACTGGTAGTTCCTGAGATTAGCCATTACTGCTCCGCTCCTATTGGATATAGCGTGATGATATATAGCCTATAGTACTCCACAAATAAAGGGCTATCCAGCGCAAAAAGAATTTTTCAGTTTGGACCGGTAGTTCCTGAGATTAGCGCGTTCAAACAAACTCTTCAGCTTTATATAATAGTAAGTATAGATTATGACAAACAAACGAACAAAATTATATTGGAAGATTTCTTGCAACCATATTGTATTTTTTTTTTGTAGATTACTAAAGCGGTACTTGATGTTTCATCGTGTAAGAACATATAAGTATACTTCCAAGGGAATGATCTAGATTTAATATGATGCATAAGGGAATGCTGGGAATACTGAGAAATGCACCAGATATGTACCACGTTGCTTTTAGTGATATAAAGGCAACTATCAAGGACCGCGGTAGATCGGCCCATGGCCAAATAGTAATTGAGAATTGTCTGTGGGGTTCTTTTCTACAAACGAAAAAAACGGGGAACAGAGAAGTGGATTCTTAAAAATTGCATCAGCCTTCCAAACGAATGCTAATTAATAGTTTATCTGTGACATTCGATGGCTGCCTTACAAATTTGCAATGGCTAAACACTTGTTAAGCGGCGATAGCCTAGTTGGGTATGGACCGAACGAAACGAATGTCCGTAGGTTCGAATCCCAATGGCACACACCTCTGACTTTTCTAAAATTATGTGTGTATTCTTTGTGAATTATCATTTAAGGGTGAAGGAAAACATCGTGATCAAACTTGCATACCTGAGAAGTTATCGTTATACCTGAATTTTGAGGGTGTGTTAAGTCTACCTTGCTAATCAATGGGACAGTGTATAATACAGGGTTGATAATTTAAATATTTGCGAATTTATTTTTCGCCAAACAACGAAAACCGGCATGTCACATGAAACGGAACACATAATCTTGCATCTCATTCTGCATAAAGCATTCGTATTGGTATATCTCACTTTGGTGCTATACAGTACAATTGTGAATCTCTCTATAGGTACTTACTCTAAGTACAAAAAGATTTATAGTCAGTTTGTCATTATCTGTTTCCGTTCTCGCTGCCACTTGCCACGGAGGTGCCGCTCGCGGTGACTAAATCAATTTGCTGATTACACGTGGATATTTTATATGTATGCAAAAGGTTCAATGCTCATCGGGTTGAAATTTTATATTTCCTTCACGATTGGCGTTAGATTGGAATTTAAATAGCTTTTATTGCGGTTCGACATCTCGACAAGGGTATAATCATAATTCATGTGCAAATTGCAACATATTGTATAAATATTTCACAAGTATTGGTACTTACACCTGATGAAATCGAAATAAATAAGATGATGGAGGCATATACAAAAGTTCATACGCATTAAATGAAGTAATGACAAAGGTTATTACTTTGGGACTTGTGCAAAGGCGTCGCAGACAACCACTTATTTTAAATATATTGCCGTTGTCTTATTTTATTACATCATTAAGTATAGAGAATATTGTTTTAAGTTTACTTAAACAATAATGAATGGCAAGGAATAATTTTCCACCTCTTTACCAAAAATTCACCCTATTACAATGGTAACCAGTTCAGCAACAGGAGATTAGTCGTAGGTTTTTATTTTATATTAAATATAAATATTTTTTTCCATATAGGTATACTCTTAAAAATAATAGATAAACTATTATTAAATTTACAGATTAAGTGAACCGGGGTAGGTTTTGTAATTTCAGAAAAAAAGAGATAGTGTGGTGTCATGAAAATACTTCTCATCGTATAATGCTATTATTCTGTAGTTACCATTTATAGGTTGACAAACAAAATTATGTCATACGAGTATATTTTTGAAAATCCTTTTTTGGCCATTTCATAAATATGACAAGGATAGGTATCGAATTTTCTATTTTATTTAGCCAAGCTAATGGACACACGGCGCGGTCTGATAGTTAATCTAAATCCTAGAGGGCAACAAAGCCGCAAAGGACGAAATCAGTAACAAATGCCTGATCTAGCTGTCAAGGGAATATTCCCTTGATGTAAGAGAAATAAAGCGAACGTACGGCCGAATCAATTATCTGCTTTCCTATGTATCGTTTATTTTAATGTATAAAGAAAACATAAGTGGAAGCACCCTACAATAAATAAGATATGTTTGATATTATAATTCTTAGGCCCGAAATATATACAGATGAACGTTTACCAGTTCGATCTTTTTTCTTTTGTCGTAATACAATAATAATATGCTATGATACAATTTAAATTGTAATGATACTAGATTTCATCTACGAAAATGTCTAATTAAATACTTGTCGTTGTGTAAAATGTATAAATGTCTATTGGTAATAAAACTATACGCGTTAGAGACAAAAGCGTATTACGCAAAAAAATACTTAACTACTAAAGTATAAGATTCATATAGGAATCTAATTTCAACTTTTTAAGTAAATTGTCCGTCACACTTATCGTCTATGTTGAACAATATTTTAATAATAATAAACTATTATGCAAGTACCAACCAACTTTTTTTAGTAAAGCCGCTCGCCAAAAAGTTCATTATAAAGACATCATTAATTATTACCTGCCAGTATTCACATGCTCTTTTTGTTTTTATAAAATGAGAAAAAGAATTGGACAGTATTACAAGGAAACTCAAAAATACTTTGCGTAAAGCCAGTTTTAATTTAAAATTCACGGAAACCTGCAGTAACGTTATCACGGAAACCATTCTGATTACCATTGCAACATTAAGATCGTACGTAAATCTTGTTTAAAGAATGATTTACTTTTGTATGGACTAATTTGTGCGTTTTTTTTTTATAAGAAATTGTGAATAACGCATTAATTATAATCTATCTTACTCGTTGCTGGGCGCAGTTTCATGTGGCGTTGGCATGATGCATGAAATATTGTTTAATTTTTTTGGAATTTAAATTCGGCTTATCGACGGCTGGGATTTGTTAACTGTAGAGAGGTGGACAGCTAATGTTCTGCAGTGCCCAAAAGGATTCGATCCCACGTCAATCGACGGCAAGAGCAGAACACCTCTCACTACCTAAACTACCAACACGGTCACGAGCTATAAATAAGTGTTGATTCAAAATGTGTTATACTTTTTTTATTTATAACATCATTATTTATTAAAAAAAAACGTCCCATTATAGGGTCCGAGTATATCATTCGTATAGTTCCTAATACAAATAATAATTATTGCTATGTGGTAATAACCAGACCGCTCTTATGTATTCTATGTAAAAAAACGACTGAGTTTTAACAGCTGAATGTTGCTAACTGTTGTTTTTGATTAAAGAAACTGTTAACCACATTTTTTTTATCAGTCCTAGGAATCAAACTAAAACCTTAGAGTGCTCAATTCAAGTACGCAGCGACTCAAAGATCAAAGAGATGATTACTCGTAGGTATTTGTTATTAATCAAAATATTTTCATCAATTTTCAACATCTTAATACGAATCATTCATTACATTTAATGAAACGTCACGATGGTAATAATTCAATAACTTTGGTTCATTACTCATTTAAATTTTAATTGACTTCTCTTCATTTGTGATACAAATATTGCAGTTAAAATTAATGTGAGTCACATAGCTCTGTTATCAATCAGTGGATTAATACTTGCTTAAAAAAGGAAACAACTAAGTTAATTAAAACGATTAACAAAAGTGCGAGCGCCATTCTCTATGTACAAATAAAGAATGAAAGTAAGTAATATTAAAAGTAAGTGTAGGCAGAAGAAATGAGCGCGCCCGAAGCACATCGTTTAAAAATAAAGACGAGTAACATTCGTTGTAATTCCTACTGATTTAAGAGTCCATAATATAACTTAATGTACAACAAAGTCTTTTACGGTTACGTGAGAAAAACTTACCTTACGTTTCCCCTTCGGCTTTTCAGCCTGCGTATAATTTCTCTTCTTCATGATGGTTTTCATCCTGAACGCAACTAAAACTTTATCTGACCAATATTATTTTCACACATTACCACAGAAGTCTGGATTGCGCACATTATTATATATCCAACTGGGAATGAAGTTTTACTATAACACTGACACTGAAACTTTTCATATGTTGCTCATCCAAAAAAGCATGGTTGATCAACTGTTCGGTTCACGAAAAAACGCGTGTGTTTTCCCGCCCGGTGGCCGCAGCGCGTCGATACCAGCGGGAGGCGTCTCGCGGCGATTCCAACTTGACATGGAGTGGCCATCACCCGTAACTCGCTCCCGCCTCCGTGCTCCACACGCTACCGCGTCCCGCCGCCCACGCGCCCCTCGTCCTCGCCTATTATAACTAAATTTCTTCCTGATAAGAAGATAATAAATCCCTTATTAGTCAACCCCTTTTACTGTTTAAGGGGTTATCTTTGTTAACAAACACATAAACCTTCCACTTTGGATTAGATAAGTGATAATAGTTATGTGTTTGAACTTTTAAATTCTTCATTAAAAATCATATTTCTTATCTACGTTATACGATGTTGAAGAAAATGTATGCTATAGAAATTGAACTTAATTATAGTGATAGCGTATGGAGGGCGGATGTACTTATTCGTTTATAAAATAGCTGAAGTCCGGGGTTCGATCTCAACCTCGAATAATTAAAATTTATGCAAATTTTCTGCTTCTACGGTTGAGGTATGCCCGGGAACGGAATTCGACTTCTTATAGCGTAGGCTCGCTTCTTATCTTTTCATAAGGTGGAAATACATTAGCTCTGCGAAATCTGGGTGTACCTACTTGTGTCTCTGCTAACCCCTCATGATATAATGGCGTGCATTTACGAATGCGCGTACATATGGATGATAAGTTGGGATCGGCGACTAATTTGGTACAGTAGTAAATTCTTGGTAAAGTTTTTGTCGGCTATCTTGCATCTCCATATTAAGGCGGTGTGTGTCATGCACTCGCGGTTTAATATAAACGGACCAGTGTGTAGACTGCAGTATAATGTTATTGAGTATCTTGAACGTACCATTATATATTAGAATTTTTAATTTGTTTAAAAAAGAAGTTGCAGATATATCATAATTCAGTTAGCAATATTAAACAAGTATTTAATAAAAACATTACAAACATTATTTTCTATTTTAGATTTTTGTATTTAGAAAGGTGATATTTTATGTTATTAAAACAATGGATAGCTGGTATTATATCATTTATTTTATTTAAAAGGCATTTAATTTTGTTAATCTTCGTAAAAAAAAATTATATTATTTAATTCCTACATTGGTATATGGGACTACTCTATTATTGAATTGAGCCTTTATATGATATATAATGCCTCTCATAGTCCTAAAATTAATATATCATGGAAGCCTGGCTCTAATATTATTTTTGCAAGTCCATATAGAACTCTATATAAGTGTACCTTTTTTTATTCTATCGAAACAATGTGTCTTATAAATTATAAATTTTTCTATGGATTTATATAGACATGGCGACAATCGATCAATTAATCATCCTTGCGTCCTAAATCTTGAACCCTAAAACTTTAAAAATAATAAACTATACTTACAAAACCTAGAGTTCATTGATTGTCCAAGACTATGGAAGACATTTATTTGCTAAAAGAACACTTCCTTACCCTCTAAAATCAATATAGCACTTGTTACTTATCTATTTGTGTAATTCATATTAAATATATTATATATAAATATACATACATATGTCTACATATATTATATGTATGTATGTATGTATATGTTGTCTATAAATTATTTGTGTTAGCGCATGTGTATATTTATGTAGTATATTCTATATATTATCGTATCAATTTTTTCATATTATTGTTATTATTATTATTTTTTTATCTTTTTTACGTACGCCCTAAACTGCCCTTTTGACTATTTTTATCATCTCCATCCAATGGTTGTCTGGTAGAGATCGCCTCGAGCGATAAGACCGCCATTTGTACCACTAATGTAATGATTTCCACAGTCTGTATACGAATTTGTCTTCTTTTTTTTTACATTTTCGGTGTACAATAAAGTTTTAAGTAAATAAATAAATTATTTATTTAAATTGAATATAAGCATACAGTGAACGTACACCAAAACGCTTCTATCTTGGTTAGGAATGATGTTCTGAAAGAAAATACTAATAGGGTATTGATTTGGATGGTGTATAAAATAATAATGTTATTTTTACATATCCAACACAATATAAATATTGTTGTTTAAATTTGCATTTAATTCAATAACTCTAATCAGTATTTAGTAAATATTAAACTAGTCAAAAGCATTTGAAAATATTATGTTTGCTATTAATGAAGAACAGCAAGAGTAAGAAATCAGAAATAACCTCACGTTTTGTTTATGTACCCAGAAAAGTCCTGTTTCGTCGGCATATCGTCACGCTGCAACGGGCCGACATGACTGGCGGTGACGGACCAGGGATTCAAGTTCACTAGACAATGCACATTACATATAGACTATGGGTACTTACCACTGGGTCCTATCTAGTCCCTATGCCAGGACACTCTGCTCCATTAGAAATACGTAAGTGACAGAAAGGTAAAAAATTTAAGGTCAAAAGATACGTAAAATGGTCTCCGCACTTCATACACCCACAGTGTCATCTCATCTTTTATTATTTTTATCTTTATCGAAACATCGTCGCGTGTTTCAGTGAATGGCACGCTTTGTATACAAATTTATGGTATGTAAAATATAATAATCTAAAGTTCAAAACAAATTTCATTCTCATTATAACTTCATATTGAAATGGAGAATGTATCCATTTCAATAACTGAACAATATAGAAAAACTGTAACACAATATTGTGAGAAAATAAAACATGATTTGTTGAAACTACAACTTAAATTTATACTTTTAATATATTTTTGTTAATTATTAATTTGTTACTATCGTCTCCACTTTTCTTCACTAGAATTATTACCAATTACATAAATATGCAGTGATTTCTCTCTCTCTCCGGTCGGTCTCTCATATCGGAGGATTATGGTCAGCATCAGTGTTGTATCTGGAGCGGATGATGAGTCTTTTACTTGGTCGGTCCATCTCGTTGACATTCATCATGCAGTGACTTCAAACATATTTTCTTTTGTCCGAGTTGGTAAACAAGCAAATGTATGAGGTAATATTATGTAATTGCACCGCTCACAATGAAAAATCTATAAGAAATGCAAATTTGCGGCCTTAAAGAAAAGGAATAGGAAGGACCTCCAGAAAGCCTCTAACGTTAGATGCACTCTTTCCGCCGTAAGTGTTAGCCGGTAATGTGAAGTCCGGTTCCTAAAAATGTTTTTGTTGTTGTTGTAGTGCAAAAATATACTTTGATATTTTTTTGGTTCGGTTATTATTAAATTATACAGTGTGTTGTAATTTTTTCAAAGGTTTTTCTGTATATCTTTTGATAAAACTATTGTTTAAAAAATTTTATGAGCCTTCATGATAGGTTATCTTACAAGAAAATACAGTTACAAGGTAATATTTTACGAAGTTGTCGGACATGAGATTGATGAGGTATGTACTGTTAGGTATGAAGGGTACATAAAAGAAATCGAGATTAAGTCCTATAGAAATTGCTGGCTTAATGTGCGTGTGATTACATTCCTCTCCACAGGCAACTAAAATAAGTAATGATATCCAATTTTGTGGTGAGATTTAAATCAGACTGAAACAGTATTTTGTTTACTCCCGTAATTATTTTCATGTATGGTTATTTGCATGGTCCCATCGAAAAGCTGTTTTGGACATTTAAAATTAGGTACATTTCTTATTATTACATAATTATAATTATTGTATATAATATTCACTATGTTAATAAGATGACCTTACTGTGTTGGTTGACAATAACTTGTAATTAAATAAAATTACATACAATTTAACAATCTTTAAATAAGCACAGGAAAAATATTTTTGTTTAGTCTATAATATTATGTTTACTGGAATTGTGCTCAATCAATAGCTAAGCCCGTATTAAAATAGATTCCGCTTTTTGTGCGTGGTACGAGAAAAAATTATAGGTAAATATTGTTTTTTTGTTTGTATAGCTATTAGCTGTCACAAGAATAAGTCTAGTCAATGATATGGTACCTTTAATGAACCAGTATTTTGTATTATGTTACTGCAGATCTGAAAAATGTGCCATAGATCTTGTTAAAGCATAAGTCAAAAAAAGTCAATTTTTTACGTAACCAAAAATTGTCCTATGGAATATTTCTTATGCTTCACGTTCCTAGATGAGACAAAACAATTAAACACCAAAGACGTATAATCAAAGCAAATCTCAGAGACGAATTTCACTAGAGATTGGACATATAGACCAAGCATGGCATTTCGAAAGAATTGTTTCAAGTTTTATTTTCTTTATAAGTATTTTTTTCTTTATAGAACAATTAAAAGTTGGGGTTTCCGGACTTAAAAAGTGCATCTCTCGCGATAGAAATTCCTTTATATTTCAATTTGAAGGATTTTCTTATAAACGGATATAAACGGATTCTGTTCTTATAAACGGATGCACTAGATTAGCTCGCCTGAAAGTCGTTGTTTACTGAAAAGAATGTCGCATTTTAATAATAAGTTATTTTTGTTTAATTCCTCGGTCAATTTTTCATTGTAAGTACCTAATTACTTATATTTCATAATCAGCTTCTACTGCTCTTATACATATATTAAATTTGATAATAAACTTATAATCATTATAATCAAGCATTGCCAGAACATGATATCTTAAAGCCTGGCAACATTTTAATATGTCTCTTCTAATGCAACTCGTTTAAACAGTCTCTTAATCTTAAGTCTATTGAATTAGTACATTTAGATGTTAATTAATTTAAAGGTAAGTTTAGGGTTGTCAAATTTTACCGATTTGGCTTTAAGCTGTAATATTCGTATTGAGAATTAGGGTTGAGAGGAAAATTCTAAATTTGTATGAGTTTCATAAACACCTAATTAAGTTACCATGGATCCGAAGTTGTGCCCGATGTTGAAATTTGTGCCGAACATGGCGATAAGCTCGACCTCTGTCACCTTATGGGGCGGACATAACCGCAGTTAGCTCTGTTTGCACTTCTGTCTCATAAGTCTAAGACACAGAGATAAGATTATTTTGATTAAGTAAGTATTTTTTGTAAAATCATTAAAATAATGTTCCCTGCCATACCCTAGGAAATCATGTGTTTTTTATATAAAATTAATTAAGTTCATACAGTTATTAATTATATGACGAATTATACGAATAAATAATTATAATAATAAAGTCATTTTTGATAGCCCTTGGCGGCCGATAAACACTTTAACGGCGCATGCGCATAGTTGGCTAAAAGCTAATGATTCCACTAGAAGATTAGTATAAACGTAGATTCGCACCGACGCCGCATACAAATTACCCATGCTTTTAGTACACATCGTTGAGGAGCTACTTTACGTTTGCACGTCAAACGTAATTGTGTGTAAACTTTTACGCAACATCTCGCAGTTCGCTGACGTTTCCCCGATTAGCCATGAAGAGACAAACAAAGTCGCACGCACTTAAACAAGTTGCTAAACACACTGCATACGAGAACTATGTCTATAAACTTATAATGTATTAGACTAGCAATGTGCCATATTGTATCGTTTTTAAGTGCTTAATAGATATGTACACTTCAAGAATGAATTCTAGAAATTTTCATGTTGAGCAACAGCCAGTCATGTTATGTATGATTTGTTATGTGTCAAAATATTTATACTCAGTAGAATTTATTATGTCTAATAACTAATTTGTCTTCCTGAATATACAAGTCCTTTAAGATTCTAATCTACGCGAACTCATAAAGAAGGAAACCGTCGCTAATTCCTTCGTAAATCTGCATTAAAGTCTAACTAGGCTATTCATTCAACTATCTTACAAATATCTTTTCATGCCATTAATCTAGTTGTAGCATATTTCTTTAGAGTTTAACTATCGGGTCTGATATTTATTTTAATAATAATTCGAACAATATTATTTGTCGCAGATTGAATTAACGTTTGCCATAATTATCAGAAATCATTAGGGGAAGCGTTTGTTCAGCAGTGTGCTCCCTGTGACTAATAATAATGTCAATAGATAACATACAACAGCGATACAATAGGTATAAATAAAAATATATGATCTTAAGACCTAAACTTCCTTAATCTATTTTTCTATATTCGTAGTTTAGCGAGTTATTCAGGCAAGCTCGTTAGATACACTTGGAAGCCTATACACCCGTATAAATCATACACCTAATATCTATGTGAACACGATAAGTTGACAATAGCTTGAGATTTCATTGTTACTAATAATATTTACAAATAATATCAGCCCTATTTCAAATATATGCTTACTAACAGTTTATATGTACTGCCCCACTGTTGGGCACAGGCCTCCTCTACTACTGAGAGACATTAGGCTTTAGTCCGCCACGCTGGGCTTAGTGCGGATTGGCATGCATCACATACTCTTGAAATTCTTACAGAGTAATTCTCAGGAGTGTAGATTTCACCACGATGTTTTCCCTCACCGTTAAAGAAAGCGATAATTCACAAATTCACAAACTTTAGAAAAGTCAGAGATGCATGCCCTTGGTTTTTTTGACCTGCAGACTTTTGTCTCAGCAGTACGTTCCACTCCCAACAAGGTTATCGCTGCAATAATTGTAACCAGTAATAATTATTATCAATATGAAAAATTAGTAAATATTATACCATTCATTTTCATGAAAGTATTGTTGGATAAAACATAGTACCTACACAAATAATGAGCAATTTGATTAATTTCTCTAAAGTCTCCAGTTATTCAAGTGTTTGGAGTAACATATTATCAAGCCTTTTAAATTTTTAAAACCACACATTCTTTTTAAGACAATATTGTGGACAGATATTATGCATAAATAAAAACGTATGTCTCTCATTAGTTTAAGTACTTAAATTAATATTCTTTTAATATGATGGATGCAATCGTATAGAAGCAATTCAAAAACAAATCAAGAAATCAACCTGTATGAACAAAATTAGCAGGAGACTTTATATTTGAAATAAATATCAGTAGTAAAAGTATTTATTAACGTTCTTACTCAATAAAATTACAAATGTATGATATTTTAACCGTTCAAAATATACTTGCTTACCTATCTAGTATATATTTTCTTATATCTTGAATTAAGAAGCGATCTTCTTCATCATTTTATAATATTTACCGGCCTGTACGAGAACACGACGCTAAGTTATATGATTTATATAACTTAGCGACGATCTGTAAAAACACTAATAGATATTTACAAAGATTAGATTAATTCTAATAAAAAAAAATTGATTAACGATTCCTTGAAATCCTGTATTTATATTTGGCACAAATACAAATTGTTTTGTAAGAACTGTTGAGTTCTGAAATATTTTTTAATGTAACAAATTGTCGAGTTTAAAGCTTTAAGAGGTGTTAGTTATGCAAGCATTGTCTCAAATTAAATTTTATTATTCGTTGAAAGTTGATCCGTCGGGATTAGAAAGTACCTATTTATCATCAGGTGACAATGGTCTTTCCTTTCAAATCCGTGTTTGTTTACGAACGTTGAACGTCGTTTACAAAATCAAATCACTTGAAATCTTGTTTTAAATTCCAAAATCGTAAAGCAAAATTATTTATTTTGAATAATAATAATTCTAAATAAATTTAATCTATCTAATTAGTACTCATGTAAATCCAATTCGTATACATATCATTGTAGCAACAGTGGTCGGTATCTAAATTAATTAATTTAAAGCAAACAAAAGTATCATTTAGTTAAATCTATTTACATTAGTTGCTTACTTTTATAATACTGGCATCAAGCAGTCTAGCGATCTTGGACTGCCGGCGGGCCGTGTGGCGAGATTATTGTAAGGAAATCGACAAGCTGACAAATATTATTGAATTATTCAGTTTAGCCATCATTTATTAGAATTAGTTATCCCAATAAAAGTTAATGTTTTGTATATAAATACAATATGATCGTAAATTGTTATAATAGCGGCCACTGAGGCGGGCGTGACCACCGGCAACCATTATGTGAGTTCTCGACCGCCAATGACTGCAAACGACTCGATATTTAATATTTACCGACATAATAACGAGTTATGTCTAACATAAGTGTCAAATAGAACACGGAACGTAGGCCGCTTGATGGTTCTTTTTATAACAGCACTACATTATCCATTAGGTTCAACTTTGAAATATATTTTAATGGTACATTTCACATAGAACTAGGCGCTAGAATATAAAATTTAAAGTCTTTTTTTTTTTCAAAAAAGGTAATAGGTAACTTAAAAATTTATAATGGTAATAGACCACCCTAAAATGTGAGCATTTTCGTGAAGGAAAATACTTACATAGAGACAAATAACTCTCAGTGAATTCGGATATTGTTCAACAAGCTTTACAGCAAGCTCTTCAACTTTACACAATCATTAATACTAATTGTACCTTCCCATTTGGTAGACTTTGTTTAGTTCAAGAGGCTAATAGTTGAAAACTCCATACTCGCACCATGAAAGGTATGTAATCAATTGGGGTTATATAGTTATTAAATAGTGTGTTATTGTTTGCATTGGAATGCTTTGATTAATAATCTTTGCTTTATCAAAATTATTGAACATTAGTGCTCCAGATAACATTAAACGCATCGCATTATAGAAGTATTGTAAACAATCAAACAAATTAGTTGATAATGTAGTAATGGCGAATTAGCTTAACCGATGTTTGCATTCCCAACTAATTCACACGCAAGTTCATGGCATCGTGACAGAGTGTCCGGGTAGTTTCCCACAGCGCACTAGCATGGTCTGTGCATCGTGTGACAAATTAAAATATTACGGTGCATTTGTTAAGTATGCAATGCAGTGGATACTGGATAGTAACACTGTGAACACTCAAACAATGCCAGCCGTAGCTTTCGGCAATTATTCATAGTGATTTATGTCAACGTATCGTTGTAAATACATAAACAGGTGTTTCATTAACTTTATTCGTAACTTCTCTGTTATAATGTTGATAAATGTTTTATGTTTTTTCTTCGCTACGGACGAGTTTGCAAATGTAAAGAAAATTGCTGGTTGCGATAATTGTTAAAAAAAATACAAATGATGGAGAGACAAGTTGAAATATGTGCAATATTTTCTTGACTGTGTAAACCTCGATTACGTTTACTATCCCGCAGCCACTGTGTCATAAATTACGTTCTACACTGCGTATGCAACATAAACTATTCTATATTTTTACTAATAATACCGAGTACCCAAACATATTGCTTTAAACTAGTCTTTTGTTTACCGTTCACGGCTGTTGCATAGAATATATTTTATAATTATAATATGAATACAAAAGGATCGAAGCAGTCCCCAGCATCAAGTTTGTGAAGAATGATAATTAGATTCCGAAGCAACTACACTTTGAATAGCAAGGCGTCGGCTCTCCGTTTAGCCACGGTTGGATGTAGGTCGGCGTCGTCACGCACGCACCACTGTAAACCATAGACAACGTTTCCTAGCGCAGTGCGTGAAACGCGCGAAAGTAGGATTTGTTAAGGATATCGCCGGCGAGCACTTTATTGTTAATGTTAAATGAACTGCGCTTTGACAGATGCGTTTGAATATTGCGGTTGACAACAACGGTGTTGTCGCAAGAATTAATTTGAACTTCACTTGAACTGTGTATCTACACACTTTCGAACATTAATTTCGCAAACTTAAGGGAGAGAGCATAAGATCATACGACACTAACTAATATAATAATATAAGTGCATTCTAGATGGCTAGGCATATTTTTTTCTTCAAACTTTTTCACTTGCGATTATTTATCTAGACAACGTATAACAGAATTTTAAATATCGCGCAGAAATAAATCAAGATGCCAGCCAGCTCTAACGAAAGTGTTGCATATTTTGGATCATAATAATTATATTACACGTTGATGAACAACTGATCATTAATCATATTATGAGCTTTCAAGGTTTTCGTCTCAATAGGTCATAACTAAAAATAAAGTTAATTTTTACAATAAATTGAATTTAATTATTAGCTCTTCTTATCTTTCTGCTATAAACTCTCAGAGTCGACAGTAGAGTTTTGATTACATTTTGTGATATTTATTTATCTTTTTTGATTTATTTACAATAGCCACAGAGCCCCATACCACAGTTCTCGTATGATTACGTACATAATATATTATAAACGAGCATTGTTTAGTTATTAACAGGCGACTCACGTAGACCAGGTAATTGAACAGCCAAGGGGCGTTTGAGATCTATGAAACACGGGAAAACATACAAGGTTTTTTTTTCTAAGAAATCTTACCTTTTATATTTTGTAATCATGAGATTAAATAACATGCAATAGCTTGTCTTTTAATATACATTAAAATTGCCTAGGTACACTATGAGATGCAAATCCTCGATCACTGTAGTCAGTCAACTAACTCATAACGATGATGCCGTGATAGCTTTGTATAGTATTCTGTTTTTAATACCAACGCAGTTCACCTAGTTAAGACTATTGTAACGTGACCTCCTTGTTGCCTATTTAGGCATACTATGACCAGATCCAGCTTAGTTCTGACTCTACATTGGGTTTTATCAATATTAACATGACTTATCCTAATTATCCTCGTCTAAAACCTATATAGTGTATAAGTTCATATTATATCTTTTTATATCTATCGCTCTATGCTGATCGTCGCTTCACTTGGCCACAAGGTATCCGATATTATATTCGCCTAAATGCGTCATTTGTCCAAGAATTCATTTCTTGCAGCACTGCAGTTATCGGTTCTTCGGTATCTGTAATGTTAAGTACCCCTTCAGGGAACAGATATTAAATATATTAAGCGTGATTCGATGTACTACCTAAACTCACACTAGAGTAGGTTTATAGCTCACTGTTTTGATCCAACAAAAAACATACCATGTCCTCGCATAGGGATGTTAAAGATTACCGGTAATCAGAGCCGCCTGTTAGAAACTCAAACAGTTATTCATTGTATGCTAAATAGGTCACACACGAAATTTTAGCAGCAACGCACGTGGGAGCGATTTAACAAACAAAACCCGATTCTGCCAAAACTAAATGATAATTACAAATAGATTTAACATGTGAAATGGTAACGTTGATTTCGTAATGATTACTGTTTATAAGAAAACAAAATATTTAACACCAACAGCATGTGTTAAATGTGTTAAGAAAGAAAGTAAACATTTTTGAAACAAGTTTACTGAACTTATTTTCTTTTCGTTAGTACTAACCATTTTTGTTGGTGAAAGGCAATTGGTATATGAAATATTTGTTCGTAAAAAGATTTTAAAAATATACACCATGATACATTTGAAGAATTGTATGTGCACACGCGACACGGCGATAGCCTAGTTTTGAGTGGAATGGACTGTCGAGACGAATATCCCCAGGTGCAAAACCCTAGTACTCACACCTTTTTGTGAATTATTGCTTGCTTTACGGGGAAGAATAACATCATGTGGAAACCTAGACAGTAGTAGAGGAGTCTAGCATTGGGATAGTTTATTATCATATAGGTCTGATATTATTATATACGCTATACATTAAGTGCTTCGCAACACTATTTCTTTATAGTGGAGACAAGACGCAAATGTATACGTGAAATGAAAGAAAAATTTCAATAATCCTAATTCTCAACTATGATCGACATGAGCAGTTTAAAAAGTTCAATATTACTATATACTTTAATATAATATCCAGTGGCTGCATGTAATTATCCATCCGTAAAACCGAAATATACCAAAAAACCAACAACGCAAATAAGTGGAATCATGGAGAATCTCTAGTAGACTAAATAAAAATTGAATGAAACAAAATTCGTTGTTGAGTATAAGAATCGGCCTACATTTTTGCAAAAATAAATAGTTATCCGTACACAAACACACCGCTCATTGGAATCACCCACTTATTGTATCCGTTTAATTTATATCAGATATAAATTACGCACACATAAAAATTATAAATTCCCTAGGCGTTCGGCCCTTGACGTTTTCTTTGATAGTTAATGAATACTGCAAATCACATAGAAGAATCATTAATTATTATAGCATGAGCATAACACACACTAACATATATGCGATGTTTTTTAAACAGTGTATTAAATTAAGAATGTTAAATAGCCCTTCAAGTAAATCTGACAGGTTTGGCACTATGACGCAAATGATGATTTAACTTACCACGTATGGTCACGACACAATTTCAT
Source organism: Manduca sexta (assembly GCF_014839805.1). Lineage (NCBI taxonomy): Eukaryota > Metazoa > Arthropoda > Insecta > Lepidoptera > Sphingidae > Manduca > Manduca sexta. Next base: position 11,091,384 of record NC_051137.1, on the reverse strand, counting down.
GTCGAAGGATATCGGTCTGTTTAGACCACACACGAAGTCCCTGACGTGGGCACTATTAAGTGTGTACGTTAACAACAATTAAACTACTATCTATAAAGAGTAAGAACTATTTACTTATTATCATAATTATTTTGTTTGTCACTAATGATCGAATAAACTGCAAAAACAATTCCTTGATCCTCGTGTTTAGCATATTTTGTCTCTATTTTGTCTGGGACTCCTTATCATTGAATTAATCAATGATTGGGTTTTCTGTTATAACATCTTTGCATATGAAAATTACGCTGGCTTTCAAAAAAATTACTATTATAATATTTTTTTGTTTTTCGTGAATAATTTTATTCTCATCATCATGAACTATTATATATTTATTGCGAACGCCATTTCGATTCCTGGTGTTACGTCCCGAAATATTTAGGAACCAATTGTTAACATAATAGAACACAGGGGTGTTACTAATTTTAGTGTGAAGTATTTTTTAAAAATCTAATACAATTTAAACTTGAAATATTATTTGTATCATGTTTTGAGTCAGTATTCCAATCATATTTTTGATAACGTTCTAATTGCTCAAGGCCTAAGTAAATTAATTAAGTATTAAGTTTAAAAATGAGAGCAGCATTTGATATCAGATTTTATTTAAATACCTTAATAGAATACCACCCGTGTAATATCAAAATAATATTTTAGTTGTAGACATTATAATATTAAGTAAAATATCTGACGAAATTACGATTGCCTATAGGTATTATGTTATTAATATTACGACTTCATGTAGACCATATCGTAGGCATTCCTGTCAATACGTTACCTATGTTATTATACCAATACAGAGGCAGATAACTGAATCAGTACCACTTTAAGTAACCAGCAATGTTATCTTATACAGTAAACAGTTAATAATGTTTTAATTTACTAGAAATAAACTATGAAATTTAAATTATATTGAGTGTCCACGGACACATAACTATGCGAACAAACAAAATGTATTAAATGAATTTTGCAATTACATATAGATTGTTTATTTATTGCATAAGGGCTAGTAGTCGCTTTCACGAATATACTTAAGTGAAGCCAAACCCTGACATATATTTTCACCGAAGCAGTTCTTTTAAATTACCAATCTAAGGAGCAAATAAATTTACCGAGGCGTTGCATCGCGCCGTCGTTGTTAACTTGTTGAAAGTAAAAAAATTAAAGAAAGATATATTGTTGGAACAACAAAATATAAATATTTTAAAATAAACTTATATTGTATTTTAAAATATTGTTGGAACGATGGGAACTCTCATTCAGCTTTTTGCTGCAATAGGTAATCTATCAATTCTGCTGCACTGATTTCAATGACGCACCGAGGCAACATACGTTGCATCAGGTAAACAACACAAAATTGCAGCAACGAGCTCTCAATATACCATTTTATAGAATATGTTTCTGTCTTTAAAATCCAATCATAAAAGAGTTTTATGATAATTCCATAAGGTGAGGTGGGTCTATTAAGCCTATAGCGTATTCGTTTTTTTGCAATTACGATTGCAGCTTCGATAGCAGTATATGTAGATAAAAGAGTCAAAAATGCCTTACATCAAAACAAAGACCTCCTTCGATTAGAACGCCCATAATTGCAAAAAGAAAGATTCGGCTCCGTATACTGAATGCGACCGCCTAATCTTACTAAAAGTTACAGACAAAGTTACTCTAATATTACCTAAGTACTTATTAATTTCAAACTCGTGTAGGGAACTGTTGGGCTCAAATACAAATATGATGACCATTATAGGTATTTACGTACTTTTGTAGTAAAGGTAGGTTTGTTTTACAAATGAATATTATAAATGCTTTACGACGCTAGAACAGAAAACATTCTTTTCGCGATCAATCAGCGGTGATTATCGAAGAACCTTTTTTATTTTGTTTTAATAATGACTTTTATCATACATTTCTTATACAAGATACATTTTTTATTTAAACAAACTTCATTACTATTTTTTACCCTTTCGATAGGCAGCTGAATATTTTTTAACTGACGTATAAGTATCCATGAAAAGATATAGCGTAGATTTTGGTATACCGTTTCTTTTTAATCACGAAAATATGGCATCATGAAGATACGTAATTTATAATTAGCAGAGTACCGTATCTTACGTGTACTGTTCTTTTTAAATCAAATTTGAAAGTAGGTAATATTTGCGACTTTTTATGTGATTAACGTTTACCATCAAATGAGTAGTAATATTGAATATGGTTTTCGTTACCTAATTGATGAAAATAAATACTCTTTATCTAATTATTAATAAATAAATGGACTAATAAAATATAGCTGCACTCATTTACGTACTCAGCTTTACTTCATAACATTACACGCGTAACAAAAAATCTTGTAGCGATCCATAGCTCCATTAGCCCAACGTTTCGGTTATCTATTTTAAAAATCAGATAGATCAATCAAATATTTCCCACGGGCGAATATTATCGAAATTACTATTCTTTTCAAGACGGGTATTGATTAATTATAATATTCTGGAACGCCGAATATAAACCGACTATGACAAAATCAATAATTAGATTTATTTAAAAAAAACATTATAGGCTTTTAGAATATCATTTATAGGTGCAAAAAAATTAAAATAATTTGAATATGGCTCAAAGGAAGAACTAAAAACGTAGTCTGAATTTTAAAATATCTATGTATTGAAAAGTTTTATGCGAGTGAGTTGAATATGAAGCCATCTTCATCACATGATGAAGGGAGTGTCGGCTTGATATTCCACTTGTGTGTCCAATAATACTATTGGACACACAAATTAAACATCGAATCCGATCCTATATATACAAAAATATCGTGAAAACTAATTGAATATTTGTTTTTAAATCAAGCCTTATTAAAAAAAATTGTGATAAAGTAACCAGTGGTATAATGTATACTATCAAGTACCTATTAAAAGTTGACCAGTACTTATAGAGTATAAACATTATTTTCCAATTAGCATTTAATACTGCTTTCTCATGCCTGCAAACTATAGAAAGTAATATTAAGAAAATAACTGCGCAGTACAAGTCGCGAAGCTCCGGAAAGCGCGTGCCATTACAAAATTCATTCCTTTTGATAACACGTGACATAAATTTAGTATCAGCCGCTCACAGTTCATAGAACTTAATTTACTCCCGTATTTGTTTGTGTATATGTGTTTACATGCATAACACTAGCTCGAGACGAGAGTGAGTCAATCTGGAAAGTCATTACATTATCACATTAGTGGATGCGCGTTGTAGAGAAATGGATGGACTCGGAACACGTCGTTGACACGCTTGCCCTTATCGCAAGTGCTATGCATTGTCCCTGTGAGTCCGTAATCAATAACATTCTTGAACTTAGATACGTAAACATTGGCTAATAGTCATAGCCATCAAAAAGTTTCCTTAAACGAGTCGACACAGATTTCCAATGTAACACAAATAGATATTTTAAAGAGCAGCCATTAGTGAAGGTAAGTGTTAAGAGTTGTTTAATTATAAACAAAAGCACACATGTTTAAACTATGTGGACGATCTATTGGAAAAGACTTCAAGGTAATTAAGAGAAAATAAAAACAAATCAGGCTCTACTTTAACACATAAAATGTCTATAGACATTTTTTTTCCTACATTTTGCCTACACAAATTTATTAAAAACTCACTGCTTCTGTTTGCAAAACGTATTAAAGTGTTATGAACTAACATTTTGTAGGCATTCTATTGTGCGTCATCTAATCATTCTGTCGTGTTTCTAATAAGACCGGTTTAAGGTATAATATTCAGTCACACTATCTTGGTCATAAGCGCATATAAAGTTAACTAATAGGAATTGTCACGGGGGCCCTGCGCCTCACAGGGTACGGTAACCCGTCACTCCTGGTTGTAGTCAACGGGCAAAAACGTCTTGTTACATTTAAATCATTGTATGGGTGGTCTAGAGGTTCGCAACAGAGAATAGCTTCTAGTCATGCAGAGAAATTGCGTGGTAACAATAAAGTCAATAACGTCCAAAGTATAAAGCACGAATAAAAACATTCGGTTAGCTGATTGTGGACTTCAGCTTAGCAAACCTATATTTAACACTGGGAGACAGAAACATAAATATATGTAGACAAGCCCTTTGTTATTGTTTTACAAAAAAAATAAATTTAAAAACACCCTTCAGCTTTCTGTATCGATTATTGACGGTTTTATTTTAACTAGTGGTCATCTATTGGCTTAAATTCGACCATCGAATTTAATGTATTTTATATATAATATAATTTTTGTTACTACATAAATTCTCTATATGAACTTTAATTATGCCAAATCTCACGCCTCCGTGCGCTACATTTGCTTAAAAAGAGGTACAACTTTTACTCTTCACTTATTAATACAAAGATTAAAACCTTTATTATGAAACGATGTTAAAAGCTTTATAATCTTAATTAAATTTACCAGAATAAGTTTGTAAATTCACATTAACGTTTTTAAAAGTAACGATTTTATATTCAGCATTACTCTTAAATCTTGCAGAAGTTGCAAAATCAGCAGAACGTATCAACAGCCAATTTACGTACCGACACGCATTGTAGGCTATCAGGTTTAATATTGTTAAGGGCTTACAGATTGTTAACAGAGTGTAATCGTAAGTTCAGTAATCGTGAGCGTTGATCTCCGCGGACAGCGGCGGTGTCGTCGCGGAATTCGATTTATCGCTGGGCCGGCACAACGCGGCCCGTTGTGTGGTTCCGCCTCTTTACTCGCAGCCCAAGACTTGCAGGGCTATCTTGCAGGGCTATCTCTCGATACTGAGGACCGACGTCAACGTTAACGAACTTGTCGAATAAAATCGAATTGACACTTCGATGTATCGATTGTGTATTTACAAGCAATCAATGCAGTTAATCTAAGTACACGCGCTATTACCATGTTTGTAAAAGGAACTCTCTTGAATTATGTATTGACTTAATAAATGTACAGACATTTAAATAAGAAATAACATTCCATGTTGTTGATAGAGTTTTTATAGTAAGACATTTCAATTTGCCTACGTAGAGATTTCTTCGTCCGCTATTTGTTCGGAACTGACTGCTAATAACATTAAGCATTTCAATGAAATTATCGAATGCAGATTATAATTTATTGTCGCGGTAAGTGAAGTGCGTGCATGGTAGCTCTCTCCTAGCACTTTCTTTGTAACTGTAATGCCATTTTACACTAATAACTAGAAATAACAAGGACGCATGTTAAGTGTGAAACAGCAATTACCCAAGCAGGCCAGGCTAATTATGACAATCTAGTAGATATGGCGTTTACAACTTTGCCAGATAAGTTCTATCTGGAACGCATTCTACTTAATAAATATTTGTTAGCTAATTTATAGGTTGCAAAAAGATTTTTCTACGTAATAAGTACCAGGGAAAATTAATCATGGATATTTGCGACACTCAAACGGCAATAGATAGTATTGTATCCGTCCCAAAAGTATATAGACATTTTTTTTACTGCGCGGGATAATGTTGACAATTCCCTTAATATGATGGATGTACATAACGGTGATGGTGTCTTGTATAAAAATCATAATTAATAATTATATTTTACGAAAAGACAACCCTGCCGTATCGTGCTCGCAAATTAGTAGAGAAGATTGAATACAAGAGGTGTCGGGTTACAAGCGACCGCTGCGAGGGCCTTGGCCGAGCCTCAGACCGCTATACCAAATGGCTCACAATAAAATATTGATGATTGCTATAACTTATGAACCAACGTAACGTGTTTTACATGACACGATAATTAAAATGTCTTACGTATTTAATAAAGTTTTACTGGTCGTCATTTAAGTTTATTCTTACTTTTAATTTCTCGTTTTGTATCAAAAAAAGTTGTTATTTAACGTGGAATTAAATATTTAACATGGAATTAAATAACAATGGATATCGGCGTAGTTGCAAAAAACAATATAGGTCATAAAAATGCCTTAAATCTAAAAGACGAGAAGAATGTATGTAATAATAAAGGTTTAAATTCGTCTCTACTATCCATTCGTTATATCGTAAAAGGAAAAATAAACGAAAAACAATTAATCAAACTCTTTAAAGTTAACTATTGTTGGTGTTAACGTCTATAGTAAAAAAACATATCAACTGCGTCAATTATCTACAATTATCATACAAAAGGAACAAAATTTAATCCAGAAATCTTTTTGAGAAGATATTAGTTTTAATTTACACGTATCTTTTATATTTTCATTTCCCATTACGTTTCTTTTTATGTCATTAATTAATAAGTGTTTCTATTTCTATTACCATATTAATGCAACTATTTGATACAAGTACTAATTATTGGAATTCATTATAGAGATGCGTAAGTAATCTATAAAGCACACGTCTCTCCTAATATAATGAAATCTTTTTCTTGCCGGTAATGTTGATCGCAATTACGACTCCCCTGCACTTGCTTGTATTTATCTCCGGCCTCCCATCGGCACACGAGCACGGTGAATTAGCGAAAAATAATAACAGCGCATTATACATGCACCCGCAGACTCTTTCTGACGTCGCCTTGCCTTCTCCGGATGCATCTGAGTAACCTCTTAAGAATATTATATGAAGTGTATGCTCAGAACATACATATGCATATAGCGCACACTTCAATAAATTAGCAGCGATTTCATTGAAATGAATTAAGTTCTCGTGAGGATGTTCCGTTTACTGATTTAATGACTGCGAGTAGGTAACAAAGGTTTGATTTCCGCGTAAGAAGTACAGATAATATTATAAAAAGGGAATGTGGCTGTTATACATTGTAATTATTATTAATCATTTTCATAATATTAAGTGATAAAATAGTACTAAATATTTGAATAAAACTTTAATATTTGAATTACATTCAAAATTAAAATGACATAATTTCAACAGGACTTGTGCTTATTTTGGATCATTGGTAAAATGATATGGCTACCTCGGTGGCATACTTGTAATTGTACAAGGTACAAGTACAACTACCGCGCTGAGGGTTCGAATCCCGGGTCAGGCCAAAATAATTGTGACTGGGTTTTTCCATCTTAAAAATTATTCAGTCGCGGCTCGGAGTCAGGAAATTGGCGGTGTGGATAACCCCTGTGCCTTGGAAAGCACCTAAAGCCGTTGGTACTGCGCCTGATCTCTCTCCGGTCATGTCGGATTGCCGTCTCACCGTACTACGAGAGTGAAGGAACAGAGAGTGCACCTGTGTATTGCGCACACATTTGGGCACTATAATATATCCTGCGTACCTGGCTAGGAGGGATTCATTCAAAATGATATAAAAAAATAACTGCATATACAAAACTACAAAGCCCTTATCGTACACATAGGTTTTTAAACAAAATAGTGTGATATATTCTTTTAAAAAAAAAATCGTCTTAATTTTATTTTAAATATATTAATAAATTTTAATGCAAACATTATACCGTTGTCCTCAAAATTACTAGACTTTATAAGTACGTGTTTAATATTCTTTTATTTTTATCCACTCATTACAATCTATTCATATATTAAATACAACTTTCACGAAGTTACGCGACTTCAACCTAACCTTTATTTTTCTTTTCTTTCCTATGAATGTACCAGCTTCAGTAATACATTATCAAACATCTCTAAAATACAATATTATATTGCAATAAATATTTTTTGGATTGCAGTTAATTCAATTTCTCTTCAAGCATTTGGGATGAAAAAGTCTTAGTGCATTTTATAAAATAGAAGAACAAAGTATAATTTACAAAAACTATTAAATTCAAGATTTATAGCGCTAAGACAATTTATAAAATCAAGGTAAGTGAAACATCTTTATTATAAAAATTGTTAATTGGTCAATAGATTCTTTAGGTGAATTCTTCTTCTTATAAGTTACATTTATCGACTGCTATTCCGTGAAGCCCTAATTTAAATTTTCTATATCAATTTATTGCACTCCACAACTGTTAAAATATAGGTTTTACAAATTAAGAAAAGTACATAATCGTGGACCTTGCAGGGTATGGCAACATAGAAAAGAGGGGAAAACTTTTCCTTAAATAAAACAAAAAATTTAAAGAAGTTATTGATTTGTTTCTTTTTAAACTGCTAAACTTAACTAAATATCACAAACTATACAGAAATACACTGAAGATTCTGTCAGAATAGAATATATCATGTTTAAATAAACAATCATATATTCTTTTAAGACCTATCATCGAAAACTAATTAATAATGCGCCAGTAATAAATATAATAACGTTCGTGTCAATATCAATGCCGTCTCTCACAGTACTCTTATCCGTTTGGCCACAGCGAGCATCATGTAGCAAGGCTACTGACCTTATATAACCGCATCAAATATGTCTTTTGTAATGAAAAAAGAAAAATATTTCGAATAAATATTATATTCTTATATCGACGATAAAATATTAGGTTCATTAAAAATAAAATTTATATAAATTATTAGTAAACCAGTTCATTAATAATTATCGGTTGTGTCAGTGTTTATTACCAAAATGTTGATATTTATTTTTATTATGTGTTTTAAAACAATTTGGGTATGGAATTAGCTTTGGCTATGATAATTTATAAACTCTCAGAATAATATATTTATCAAGGTACATCCAATGTCACTGTTTCTTTCTAGTATCAAAGTTATCCCAGATAGAAATATAGACACAATAAATTATATTCGTGTTTAGTATTGAAACGCAACAAAGGTGAAGTATTCAAAAATTATTATAATCGGTTATTAGAATAAATGATACATAGCTATTTATACGAGTGCTATCTTGGGTAAAAGTTTATTCTCAGACATTAGAAAACTAAACGAGAAGATATAATTTCAATATTCGGAAAAAAATATTTTGGTTATAAATAAATATACAATCGAAAACTTCGCTTCGTTTCATAAGAAATTCTAAGTACCTGCACTGCAGTCATTTATTGCGAAACCTCCAAAAATAGGTACGAAAAACTTAGCAATTTACGTATCACCTACGTCCTACCATAAGGTGCTTTTCAATCACACGAACTGAGCATTCTCTTTGAACGAGCTCACCGGTGTTTATTGACACTGCATTACGCCACAGCCCGCATACGGATATCAGCTTAGCCTAAAAGAATGGGTTAAATACATCGTATGGTTTAGTTAGAACCCCAGCCGCGCGTTTGTTTTGAAACAAAACAGTCTATTTCAAATGTCGGCGACCACACTTTCTTTTCCAATATTTGTTTTAAAATATGAAATGCTGCTGATTGATTTTGATTGAATTAAGCCTAGATGTTTCGTGTCATGTATTTATAACTGTAAGGAAAATATTTAAGGGATTTTACTTAAATCATCTACCATCTCTTTCTATTCGTGTAATACAATGCTTATGTCTGATTTATTCTTGTACAGCACGTTCGTTCGATGTTAAAGATTGGGTTTAAGTGTTTTACTAATTTATATTTATTTTAAATTTTTAACCCGTTACTTATAGGTGTCCGTTATCGGTTCGAAATATCGTCGACTGCAAACCCGATAACAAAGACAGTAGGCAGGCGCAGCATCTATTGTTCCTTTTCATTTATTGTCGAGAAATTATTTCCATCAAAAGCCAGCTTCAACGTATTTATATTTAATAAATGATCTTTACCAATGCATACAGAAACCGGACGTAACATCAGCTCAGATCAGCGGCTCTGAAACTACGCTACCGAGGCAGTAAAACATCACACGTCCATTTACTAAAGCAGTTATATACAATATCAGCTATATCTTAATCTATTACTTCAAGCCCAGGTCAATATTTTATAGTTTTGCTGTTTCTAGGATATATTTTATATCCGCCCGGATGGCGACAACCGTACACAAGGTGGTAGAAACCCGTCATAGTGTCACGTTCCGGGATCAGCCTGTGTGTATCCGGTTCCAACAGGCCGGCATAATTGTGGCGATTGCCGAGGAGTCATCATTTCTCGTCAGTCGACATTCTATTCGACCCAACTACACTTACTATCACGTGTCGTAGGGTCACTTTACCATGCACGAATAAAAAAAAATGAGTTACTAGTTCTCCTAACCTACGTCGAGCTGATTTCGATCCATACATAAACTGATATTCGTTTACAGAAGGACATAGGCTTAATGTTGCTTTTTGGCTTTATAAAATAAATGCTAAATCGAAGTTAGCCTAGTAGGAGTGGAAGGGACTGTTGTGATGAATGTTTCAGGTTCAAAACCCAAAGGCTCGCACCTCTGATTTCCAAAGTTATGTGAGTATTCTTTATGAATTATCTCTTGCTTTAACGTTGAAGGAGAAAATCGCGAAGAAACCCACATACCTGATTAGTTCTTTATAAGAATTTTGAGAGTATGTAAAGTAGACTTTATAGTAGTTAGTACTTTATAGTAGAATAATTCGCACTAGGCCAGTGAGGTGGACTCAGGCCTAATCCCAGACAGTAGTAGAGGAGGCCCCTGCCAAACTATATAATACAGGTCTGATATTATTACATATCATCATTAAATCTACGAGTATTTATACCGTCTGTTCGAGTGTCTGTATTTATATTATAATCAATGCGGCGTTTAATTCAATCACATTCCATGGTGACCGTATCTCCGAAGTCGTATGGCAATGATTGCATACACCATCAACGGTTTTTCCCTCCCAAGCCTTAATAAAGGGCGACGCTTTCGCCATAATGGAGACATGTATAATTCCGGACGAAGTATGTAGGTAGGTATTTAAAAAGTGGTCGAACAGTCCATAGCCGAAATATTATTATAATATGTTCTATCATGTTCAAAACGGGTAAGACTTTTTTAACTCATAGATTGTAATTTCTAATAAAAGATCTGATGTTAAGATAGATTTTCAACTGTGTTTATTATATATTTAGTATCAAAGTATTAATAGGGATGTTTTTTGTTTTCCTCTTCATGGAAAGTGATGATTGAATTATAGGTAAACTTCATTTTTGGTAGGTAAACTTTGTTTATAATCATTATAAGCAAAATTACAGTCTACGAACCAGTATTTTTATTTTTTATATTAACAATAGTTTCTCTTGGTTGTAAAAGTACAAAATATACCAAAAAACATAAGTAGCTTAATACAGTACTCCCAAATATGACTTTTACTATGAAGTATCTCCACCAAACTTCTATATTATTGTCTATGGTTGCCCAGAGAGCTGTGAATATAATAGTCTCTATCGTACAAAGTATAATCCAAAACATGTGCCACACGCGCACATGACGAAACCGTATCTTGAATTCCATCAAACAAAATATATATATAAACGCAAGGAAAATATAGAAACTTCTTTTAACTGTACTAGCTTGTGGTACTATCAATAATAATAACATTACTTGGTAATGACAGAAGAGGACAATAATAGCAGCAACCGGAAAGAAGTTTATAAAACAGGCTATAGAAATTAATCGCCCTACAAAAAATGAGTACCATCCCAAATAATGTACTAAAGCAGCTGTAGCATCTGGAGGCTCGAGACCTCTCATGTATGACCTTGGCACGCGACGTGGAATGTCTGGTTCGCTTTGAATTACTTCGTCGCAGTATTTTCTCCTTGGTGGAGCTGACAGCCATGTTGGAATAGCTTCGGCATTTTCTACAAGTTTCTCAGCCCATACAGCTATAGAACCTGGTCTTGGAGCTGGCATTGCAGGAGGAGGAGTAATACTAACTCTTTCGATTGTGTACCCAGTATCTCGCCTCCGCGGCGCCACTCTATCTATAATTGAGACAGGTTGAATATACTCGTCGTCGCTGTCCAGCGCCGAAGTCTGTCCGTATTTACCAGGAGATAAGGGCATGTAATCTGAACTATTGTCCGAATCTGAATGAATATCATCGTAAAATGCTGACTGTAATGTAGTTCTAGGCGAAAATTGTATCAGGTCACTGTCGCTCTTAATTCCACTATCTCTTGCGTCTGAAAAAGGCGAGTCTCTTTTCTTTATTGTTTCGTATATATTTTCGTCTTTTTTTGTATTGTCTTGGGTTTCCTTTTTCATATTTTCATTTTCGGTATCGTTATCGGGAACCTTACTCCATGGGTAACGGCGGCCGCTTAATTTCTCTCTAGAAAATCTTCTATAAACAGTCGCTGTGCTAGCCATTCGAAGAGCTGAAGCGATGATACTTATTGCCTGAAGTGAAACTGTGTAGAAATATTATAAAATTTAATTATTTATAAGATAAATTTGTTCATAACGAGTAAATTAATCGTTTATATAATCATACAAATAGGTGGTGCTCGTGGCTCCGCCCACATAAACTATCTTTCCCGGGTCATATCAGTTACTTTAATGGAAGTTAGTTTTATTCCACTACAATAAACTTTATCAATTTATTTAACCTTTATTTGAAATTTGACCCATTTATAGAGCCTCACGTGAGGATACAGAATATTCATACATAATGAAAGTCTCAGTTACTTAGTACGATGTTAAATTAAACTTAACATATTATCGTCATACACTACTGAAAACCAACTTCATGAAAGGGCTATAACATTACCCACCTTCGGCAGAACGCATGTCGAATCGCTCCACAATCGTGTAATCTATATATATAAAAATGAATTGCTGTTCGTTAGTCTCGCTAAAACTCGAGAACGGCTGAACGGATTTATCTTATCTTGGTCTTGAATTATTCGTGGAGGTCTAGGGAAGATTTAAAAGTTGAGAAAAATTCGAATAATTGCCGGGAAAATCCTCAAAACAGCATTTTTCTATTTCCCATACAAACGTTTTCTAAATAAAATGGAGAGTCAATTTGTAATTTATTACCGCTGCATAAAGTTCAAATTCGCGTGCGCGTTGGAGGATCTAATATCGCGTTCTGAAACTCAACAAAAGTGAAAGTGAATCGCGAACGCGACAAAATTGCATAGTCTCAAAATACATAGTACATAAATAGTGGTCGGCTTCGAGAAACTCAATTTTAGCTAACTTCAGTTGTTAATATAATATATAACTCAAAGGTGACTGACAGTGATATATCAAGGAACAGCCCAAACCATTGGACGGATCGGGCTAAGACTTTACATGCATAAAGCTACTATGACGTAGGCATCCCCTAAGAAAGGATTTTGATAAATTCTACCCTTAAGGGGATGAAATAGGGGATGAAAGTTTGTATAAATGTTCTTAGATTTTCGACTGATTGAACTGAAATTATAGATTGGGGATAAAATTAGTTTGAACCTATAAGTACCGGGAAAATATGTAGCAAGACTTTTATCAAACAGTGGAATTTTATCCTGGAAAACACCTTCACGCGGGCGAAGCCGCGAGCAAAAGCTAGTACAAATATAAAATTACCTTTATCGAACGTGGCGCCTGAATATCTCATCATTAGATCCAATATATTGACAATAGCGTGCGGCGCGGAATGTAGAAAAGCCTGCAGAAACAAATACAACTCCATGGGTGACGGAGACTTTGCTTCCAATAACGCTTCCTTGGTTCGATCCTCATCAAAATCACGTGACGCACACACCGCTTCAACCCACCAGAATATTTGAGAGCAGTATCTGCAACAGAGGACACTAAGACGATTAATATATTGTCGATATATAAATATCAGCAGGGAAAGTTTGAAGATTTGCAAGTCGATAATGTATATTCATCATCATCATGATATATATTATGGCAGGCTAATTAGAAACAACTTACGGTATCTGGAATTATAAGTAGATGTCGAGATACACTTTAATTACTTATCTAGATAAATGGGCTGGCCTAATGTGGTTTGTGCCTACCACTATTTCATCATAAAACGACTTAGAATGATAGCCTAAACTGAGGTCTTTTTTTACTTATTGGTCAAATGAGTGTTCAAGTCAGCGGGATTCGGGGTTAATTCACTAAGATTACCTACATTAATAAATAATGAATTACTCAAATTCTAACAAACCTGCCTATAGCAGCTATAGGGAAGAAAACAGCATTAACAAACTGCATCACTATCCAGCGCACATCATTCTTCTCTACGCTAATATTAAATGCAGATAGATCAGTTTGAAATCCTGGAGGTGGTGATGCGAGAGTAAATACCAACGATATTATCGAAGGCAGCGTCATAAGAATCATGCAAAAAGATCCCAACCTGAAAAAAAAATATTAAGGCGTTTGTAATCGAATTGAATGGAACTATAAAGTATAAAATAAATGCTCTACACTTAGGACGGCGAATCCTAATTCACGAGCGTTTAGGACCCCAAAATGCAGAACCTCTTCACTATTCCAAGACCAATAATAACACATGACTGCCTCGGTGGCGTAGTTGTAAGTGTACACGGTACAAGCGCGACTACCGCGCTGAGGGTTCTCATCCCGGGTCAGGCCACAATAATTGTGACTGGGTTTTTCCACCCTAAAAATTACTCAGTCGAAGCTCGGAGTCAGGAAGTTCGCGGTGTGGATACCCCCATGCCTCGGAAAGCACGTAAAGCCGTTGGTCCTGCGCCTGATCCCTCTCCAATCATGTCGGATTGCCGTCTCACCGTATTATGAGAGTGAAGGAACAGAGAGTGCACCTGTGTATTGTGCACACACTTGGGCACTATAATATATCCTGCGTACCTGGCAGATCTCCATTGACATTGGTCGCCCTGGCCGAAACTCGGCTAGGAGGGATTCAAATATAACACATATTTAATACAATGCGTGGATTGTGTGCCTACCTACATAATATGTGGAGACAATCCCTCTTTCAAGTAATAAGAGAATTTGATCGCATTTTGGTGATTAGCGAACTAATTATAATTAAATATTTATTTAAATCAATGTTTGCGTAATAATAAAATAAAATATTTATTGAGCTTTATTGTGTGTAACTGCTATGTGGCTCCATGTGTCCACTTTGATGTGTCTACACATGTCCCCTAAAATTATTATTTAATGACTCATTATTGTGGACTGTTGTCCAATCCGAGCTCGTTAAGAGTCACGAATAAACAGAAGAGATTGGCTAAACTATTGGGAGATCATTGTCATGTAATAGGCTATTATTGACTTAAATTAATTGATTACCCACAAGGAACACTGGAATAAATAAAAATAGATGTTCGCGTATAACTAGATAAGTAGTCAATACGAAATAAAACATTACGGCCTAGGTGTCCCTGCGCAAGAGGAGGTGGGTCGATGATCATAAGTAGGGGAGTTATATAGGTGGGCTAGTCTAAAATGTAATCAAAATTTTCTTTGAATCGATAAAAAACCGTATTCAGGACCATAAATATCCCAACATATTGTGTTGGGTTTCAGGTTCAATTCCCAGGGACACCAAAATGCCTGTTTTTTAAGATTCAACAAATAAACACAGCTCTGTTACGATGGGACGCCATTGGAGTTTTTATCAGATATTGTTTTCGGCTTGCCCACTGTAGCAACACAAGGGTAGATTAGTCACATTTCTGTCTACTCCTTTCGGAAATAATAGGCACTGGTATGCTGAATTTATAGATTTTTGTATTTGCACTATATTCACATCAGTCCTCCCCTCCCTTGTGCACTTCCACTTCGGCGACGCCCATAAATACGAAGGAAAACGGTCCACTCATAGTGAAATAAACATAATAATAATTCATCATAACTTTAACTTGACTCATCGTTGACAACTGAAAATAGTACCCTGGTAATATTATTGGCAATTTGATAAAAACCGAGTAAATAGCACAATGATCAACCACGATTTCGCTAAAGTGTATGCACATAATATTAACCTCTTCGAGTCACGTCTGCTAATTTAGTAGCAGTATAAAAGTCACTATAAAATTACAATAAGTGTTAAGGGCGTTTTCTCTTTATTCCGTACAAGGGTCGTTTAATGCAAATTCCTGAGAACTTACCCATCTTCGCCATTTATGAAATGCTCTGCGACAAGGGCCAGATCAAAACACATTACTATCACGTACACAATAAGGCCACCGCAAGCAGGCAGTACTCGGTGCAGCAGTAACGCTTGCCATGGCGGTAGCTTCCAACCAAGTATTTCACCGGCTACCTCTTTATCCAATTCACAAGCGACCATATTTAATTTACATTAGACTTAATTGTAATCTACTGTATTATTCACTCCAGACATTGATCTACCATTTTTCTAACTGGCATTTCTTATTTACAATAATTAGGGATATTAAAATTGTCGTGAATCTAAAAACACTGAATGAAATGTTGTTTTCCTTCAAACAAATGAATAAAGAAATATGTTTCCGTCCCCACACATTGATAAACAATGATAAGATAGGAGTTAAACAGATATCGTGATGACACAATTCCGAACAGGTTGTAAGTATCTAAATATCTTGTGTATTTTTGAAGTAACTGTACCCTTAACCTATCATATAGCACAGAGGATAAAGCTTGCTCATATTGTGCCCATTTATTTTGCTGACCATTGGACCTATTATTCATGCATTGTTTTGTGCTAACAGCTGTATTAGTAGATTAGGATTCCAATGAATTAAGAAAAAACCTAACATGACGGTATATTAATCAATGCTAAATTACACCAGTAATACCAACAGCCAAAGGAATTGTCACGTTGGATATTTTTTATTTGCCCAACCGCCGATAATCTCACTGTCCACAATCTACAAAAGTGGATATTTTTATTTCCAACTCCTCTTTACCTTTCTATATTTTGATTAATTTTCGTTGTAGGTTTAGACTAATTAATGATTTTCCGAGTTTTACCGCTTGCTGGTATTAAATGCGTGCCATTGTAAACTGTGCACTGCGTGTGTGAATCTCACGATTCACACACGCAGTGCGTGCAGTGCTGTGCAGCGCATGCTGTCACCAGCATAAAAGGTAGGTAGACATGTTGGATTTCTGGAGGACCATCCTGATGTTGGTGTCTGAACGTGCAGATCCATTCATGCTATAAGTAGACCAAATAATACTTAACTACAGTGGCGGCCTTAGTGGACGCGAGGTCCCAGGCGAAATCAAAAATACAACGCGTTGCCCCGGACAGCGCAAGAAAATTCCCCCGTTTTAACAGTCTGCTTGGTAAGATCGTAAAAAAGTCCTCTAAAGCTCCGCGCGCGAGGCCCCCGTAGGCGCGAGGCCCTGGGCGGTTGCCCGGTTCGCCTCCCCCTAAAGCTGCCCCTGCTTAACTATGTTGTTGCAATATAATAGCAGACCAACCAAGACCAAGACCATACCCCCCAGAGATAAACACGGAAAAAAATCTACGAAAGTTCTGCCAATATTAATTACTTTGTGAAAACGCTGCTTCTGAGAGGAAATAGACAAAGAAAATGTTGTTCTCTTTAAAAAAATTAGGTAGGTACCTACCTACTTATTTAAAGGAATAAATAACTTATTTTTAGGCATTGCCTCTCTGGTTTTAAAAACCAATATGGGAACAATGGGCGAACTATGACTTTCGAGCACTGAACAACTTATAAATGCAAAAGGCGCTCATGCAAAAAAACTAAAACGATCACGCTGTTAGTAGAAGCTAGTCATTTTCTAATTGGTCCGTGATAAGTTCAAGGCGAAATAAGTGAGTTCCGTAATGATTCTTCTTACATGAATAAAATGCAACGTGATTGTGGCAACCTCTTATTGATTTAAACTAAGAGAGGGCCAATTTATAATTACTTAAATAAATTATGATACCAAAAATAATAAATGTTTCTATCACAATGAGTGGATTTTGCTTGATACGTGAGTGGATCAGTGGCGTAGATTGTAGGTATTATGTGCACGGAACAACACAGCCCTGAGATCTCGAGTTCGAATTCCGCGTTAAGCATAATGATATTGGGTTTTTAGCTCAGTATCAGCCCAATCTAGAATTTGTGCTCATGATAGGCTGGCCCACTTGGCAAAATGTCCATGGTCTGGTTGTATCTCTGCCTATCTTGTACCCTACCCCCTCTCAAAGAGAAAAAGCCAAATAGATGCTGTACGATTGTAATACTATTGTGTATGTGTATCTGTACTAGGTATTCACTCATGTAGGTAGATATGTATATGATATTTAACATAGATAAATAACTCGCCTTTATTATTTTATTGGATATTGAAGCTCCAATCGACTACGTTTTCACATCATTGCAACTTTTAGTACGTCACTAGTGTAATATTATAACTTCACTAAACCTCTGACAGAATTAGTTTGACATTGAAAAGTTTGGTTATATTCGGTAATTTTGATTAGAGATGGGCAAACATAAAATGTTAATTTGATCGAATAACTGTTTATGATGATCGATTATATAATTATTAATTTTATATTCCTATTCGATTAGCTCTAAGAACAATTTACATTACTAATTCCAAGTAACCTAATCGGCATACCTTGATATAAGTATATTGTAATTTTGTTTATTGAGAAAAATCACTATTGATTTTAAACAACACAGAATTAGTAATAATCTTATGATATAACGTTGGACATAGGCGGTATCTGTGTATTACTAAATCAATGTCATAATATGTGTATTTCGAAAGACAGAAGTAAAAGTATTATAATATATTGTAATATACATACGGTTTTTACCATTGTGGTCAAACGTACTGAGCTTGTCTTTATATCAGGTGTGATTAGATTTATATTAATTGAAATAAAAAAAAACTCACTAATGTCAGATCTTTGCACCTTTTAAGATTTATCTAAATATAATTATAATATGTAGTACATAATAATATTATTGTTAAAATCGAATGATTGTTCATCGTATTGACAGTTGGCTCGGTGCCAATCACTAATGTTTATATTTTATAAAAAAATCTGTTTTTGATGAACCAATACCAACTATAAATAAAGAAATACCTAGATTGTTTTTTAAATACAATATCGTAATAAAAAAAATACGACCCCAGTCCACAAAGATGTTCCGAAACATTTTACTAAGGACAGTAAATATTGTACAAAAGTGTCCACAAAACAGTTTTGGTCATAACATAAAGATTAGGAGGCAAATACAGTGCGGAATTTGCTTAAGTAATCCAAGGCACACATCAAAACCAAACAATACTACATCACCAGCTATAGCAAGCAAGTATCAGGTGATAACGGATGATAATTCGCAAGTAATAGAAAACACCGCAGAAGAAATTCACTCCGAGGACAAATATCCGATACTGAGCGATGAATTTGATGGTATAGAACTACAAAGTAAGTATGAGACCTAACCTCCGATGTTACTAAGAATGTGTACACTGTCCCTACAGTGATTGTGTACATAATAAACTAGGTTACAGTAGTTGTTTAACATTTCAGTATTTTTCCTTAGATTGGTTTTATTCCTAATATTTTAATGAAAGACTATGATGAGGTATAACCAGTAATTGGTAAATATTGTTTTGGTCATGTTTAAAGGGCATTGTATTCAGTACCTATAATTGTAAATATGGTATGAGGTAATATGAGGCAACATCAAATGTCTCAGGGTGACAAGAAGGCAGCGCAATGCCCCGCAGTACTTTGTAATTCAAAGTTCAGGCTGAGGTACAACTGATATTAAGTAGTTTTGTTGCTGACCATCTGTTGAGCGGCTTGTTTAGTTCACAATGCTTTTACACAAAAAATTTGGTCACCTCCATATTGTGATTATAGAGAACATTAGTGATATAATTATGGATGAAATGTAATATCATTGTGGGCCGATTAGTTATTTAAAATGAACTAAAAAAAACTTTTAAGCTTTATTTTAAAATATATTTATGTGTGATTTTTGAAGTCATTTCTTTTGTAAAAAAGAAATTATATATTTTATTTTTTAGGAGGCAAAACTGGTGTTTTTGATATTGAAGATTTAGTAGAACTATTACAGAGAGAAAATTCAAAAGATATTTTTGTAGCATCTGTTCCAAAAGAAATTCGATATGTTGACTATATATGTGTGGTTGGTGCTCGCAGCAAGAGACATATACAAGCATTGGGAGAGTTTGTGAAAAAGGTTTACAAAAAGAAATGTTACAAAAGTGACCCAATACCTAGGATAGAAGGCAAAGATTCTGATGAGTGGATTGCTCTTGACTTAGGTAATTTTTATAATGATAAATATTTCTTAATAATTTGAGGTGTAATTTTTTTTTTAAAATTAATTCAATGTTCTCTTTTTTAAAAATGCACATAGCAGATATTAATATTAAGAGTGTAAGATTGCGATGCTTCATACAAGTTCATTTCGACAAAGCGTATAAATTAAACTACATACTCGTCTTTACCTCTCTATTAACAATTAAAATTAAAATCATACACAAATACTTTTCTGAATTTTTTATAATTTTGTAGTTCAGTCTGAATATGGTGTGCATGAATGTTATTCTTACTGAAAGTGTGACAACATCGCTGCAACAAATTCTCTTAGAGTTGTACTAGTAGCATTAGGGCATTCAGTATTAAAATTAGATATTTTTAATTCATATTTATTTTGATTAAAACCCACACTCTTTTATGTAACATCTATGGTTTGAGTAACTTATTTAAAATGTTCATTTCAAAAAGAAAAGCATGTGGCTTTGTGGTCAAAATGACCCTATATATTGTAAAGCAATCTATTTTACCATATTTTCGAGGTGTTACCTCCAGAAGCTAATAATGTTAGAGGCAATATTCATTAAAACATTGTTATGTAATACATATTGTATGGAATGCAGTCAGTGATAAGATCATAATAACAAAAGACATAATTAAATATTTGATGATACGTTAATTCTATTTATGTATTTGCATAGATTTATGTTCCCCATTTATAGTATCTTTACAATATTGGGTTTAAAATATTTAAAACTCAAATATTCTGAGCATCATAATGATTTATATACTGAGAAAATAATGTGTCATTCTTTTCAGGTAATATTGCATTACACATATTTTCAGACAAAGCAAGAAAAATTTATGATTTAGAGACACTTTGGTCGGTTGGACCTGAATTTGATGAACAAATCAACAAGAAGAGTCAAGTTGTTGATGTGTTTGAAAACTATAGTAAATATATAAAAGACCTGAAGCCATTAGCATAAGTGAAATATGTTACATATAGTTATAGAAATTGTAAATGAAGTACCAAATTAAAAAATCTTTAAAAGTCTCATATAAAATGTTTATTTTCACTTAATTACATAAAAGATACATAGAATACGGATTGTATAATTGAATCACAATTCACAACAATATTGTTGTGAAATATTGAAATCAATTGCATAATAATATATGAATTAAAACAAATGAAACTGTCTTATAGTGATTCAAAGTGAGTTTGTCATAACTGTTAAATATTACATTCATCGGTAAATCATATTTAAATATAATTCAATATATAAATAACAATTTGGCATAATTTATAACTAGCTCAGAATTTTAAATGCAATATGACAATGTAAAAATTATAAAAAAAAAATCTTTGACTAATACATTCATACCACAATCACAAGATCATTATTATTTCAGTCAAAATGCATTTTCACATTCTAATTATTCTAATAACTACCAAATAGCATAGTTCTGGAAGCAACTTAATATTAGTGCTCTTATGAGTTAACTAAACATAAAATTGGAAGCCAATACAGTACAGAATACAGAAAGCAATGTGTATTATCAAATTAGTGAGTATATTACAAAAATGAATTATTGGACCACATAGAAGTCTTTCAGTGTCTACTAATTATAAAATAATAAAAATGTTTCAAAAGTAGCAAATTGCATATTGCTTCTGCTACCACACCATATACAAGTTTCTGTATCATAATGTGGTATTGTGTTTTCCAGTCGAACCCGAATGCTGAGACCAATTTGTGATAAATAACATTATATGATTATGTACATAACAATGAATATATGTTGACAAAGCTACATATTAGTCACAAGATATTAGAACTTAAACAATGATATCTAAATGTATATTGTATAAACCTGATGAAGTTATTGTATACACATTATCATAAAAGGATACTCATCAATGTTACATTTTAGTTAAAATTATCAGACTCATTATTTACTATTAGTAGGAAGAATTATAATTTTATTGTTTGTACAAAATGTGATTATTATAATGAGGGTATAAGTATATATGAAATTGACTTTTCTTCTTCTACTGCATGTAAATTATGTGAAATGCAAAACAATATAACATTATAATAAAGGCATTATGTTGGAACTGAAATGTAACATTAGTCTGAACATCCAAATGTCTTAATGAGATAATACTCAAATAAGCAAAATATTTTACTCAAATCATTGTTACCAAAAAAGCAATTATTGTGCATTTAAAAATAACAATAAGTTACTTATACAAGTTATGACTTGGTATAAATATACTATATTAGGTGTCTGCATGGTATCCACTGTGTACCATATCAGTTGCTGGATCCTTTCCAATTCTCAAGGCAACAGCTGGCAGTTGATGTTATCATTGTAAGATATTAAAGCAATAATGTCACAAATTATAAAATAAACATTCTTAATAGGGTGCAAGACTAAATACAATTACATTATTACAAAATACACAAATGGTGATCAGTTTGTGATTTCAATTTTGGTTCAGACATATTATGACAATATGGCTACGCTTCGTCTCACCCCAGCACCTGAATTGACATTGTCCAAACTAGACCACTTCTTAATACCATTTTTGACAATTTCTGCAGTTATTTTGTCCTCCATGACTCTTGACATTGCTTCTAGCTTTTGGGCTCTTTCTTTGCTTAGCGGCTCACTAGGGAATGCCAGGTCATTGGCCTCAGCCAATGTGCGCAGATCAAAATAATATTTAGCATACACACTTGACGGTACATTGATATTGAATTGTAACATTTCTAAGAACTGTCTCTCTAATTCATTCATGTCTTCAACAGTAATATCCTTTAATATTTGACAGTAATCAACATTCCAGACTGCCTGATCATCCCACACTTTGCTTGCTAGTAGTATGGCTCCTAACACTATTCTTTTCCAGTTTGAGGGAGCTATATCTAGTTCAGCATATATCAGCAGACGCTCTAAGTATACCAGAGTGATTATTGCACATTCTGCAGTCAACTGAGCTGCATTAAACAGGGTTCTAACAAACTTGTAGATTTGTTTATGCTCAGGATTATACTTGTCATAATCATCACTTACACCTTCCTTACTTAATGGATGTAGTTTCTCATCAAAAATATCTAATCTGCGTTCTGAAGTTCTATTCTTTATGTGATAATAGATGGCCAGAGCGACACACTTCACCGTATTCTTTAAGTTTGGCTGTGACACAGTACTATCATCTAAATAGATTGTTGAACAGGAACTGCTTTTCTTGAGCTTGTTTTCGGCAATTTGATGTTGACTCCGTTTTCTGGTCATGCCATTTTCTATTGATGCCTTAGATCGTTCCATGAAAATGGTGCCAGCCACAGGGTCCTGAGAAGGATCAATATCACCATCATCCGGCTCCCTCTCGCTAATGTGTTGGATGTTATTGGAGCTGACCTCTCCCTCGGGCAAGTAGTCCTCGAGCTTAACGATGTCCTTCCTGATCGGCGATGGGCTCCGGTAACAACAGCAACTATTTTGATTACCCATTGTTATAACACATGTAAGGATGTTAAAGGTTACTTGTTATCATTCTACAAGCACTGTCGCAGCACTAAGCGTACGTAAATAGTGCGCCGACACACAAGTGTGACATAAAAGGCCCATAATATCTGAAACAAAAGATAACATGAATATTCTAATACTGACTGTTCACATTAGCATTCAATGAAAATATGAAACCGCATCAAGAAACTTAAGAATCATACGTACCTCAACATTCTCGACCAACAGAAATATCACACATTTCAATAAAATGTAGAACAAACCCGAGTTTATTCATATCGCATTTTTGACAGCAATGGATCGCTACAGATGATATTAGGTACTTAACAATAATGACTGATGTTTTTTAACCATAGATTAAACTAATCTGAAATATGTATGAAATGAATGGTTGCTAAACTTTGTATGGCAGATATTTTCTGGTCATGCATGCCATAGCCCTGGGAACGCATGCGGAAGTCATTTTCAATAGTCAATGTGACCCGAATGCCGGGTACGGCAAATTTTGTTTTAGCATGCCATAGGAGCCGCATGTGTTTATGTTTTTCATTACTCGTTATCCCGGGCTCGAGAATACCATTCACGCAGTATAAACTATGAAGACTGAGCTAACGAGTAATGAAAATTAGCTAGATTAGTAGGAAGAGATCTGTGACAGTTGTTATTGAAATCATGCCTATAAAAATTTGTGTTACTATTCTGAAATACAGTGTACATAACAAAATAATATATTATATTGATGCAACTCAAAAAACTTGCAGCTGCAGTAATTGTAACGTTTTTACTATCTGTTACAAATTATCAATTTAGCCAACAAAATAAATCGTATGAAAACAAATAATTTAAATTAATTTATACATAAAGCTGAAGAATCTGTTGATTTGTTTGAACGCGCTAATCTCAGGAACTAATGCTTCTTATTAAATATATTAGTGTTGTATGGCCCAATTATTAAGGAAGGCTAGAGGCTATATAACATCAAGCTGTGGTCAATATGAGCATGCAAAAGCAAAAATGTTGCAGACGGAGAAAATTTATTTCTATTGAGAGCTTCCGTTACATGCGCTGCGTAAACGGTTAAAGTTACATAATAATTATGTATGACGGAATTATTCCTAAGTTCAAAAATATATTATGAAATAAAGTCCTCTGCCGCATCTGTCTGTTGGTCTGAATGAGATAGGCTTACAAACTACCAGATTTCGATGAAGTTGGGTATGGAGGTATTTGTAGACCCTGGGAAAGCCATAGGCTACTTTTTATCGTAGAAAAATATATAGTAAGACTATAATCTCACTATTTTACCTAGACGAAGTCGCATGCAAAATACTAATATATAAAGTTGAAGAGTTTGAATGTTTAAACGCGTTGAACTCAGGAACTACAAAATCGATTTTGATTTTATTTTCCCATTTTTCACGCATGCGGAGCCGCGAGAAAAGCTAGTAATTGATATGTAGATCTTTAAAACTCCTTTAATGAAATTATTTAATATAATTAGTCAAGTCTAAATTAAATAACCTAACTCAAAAGATTTTTTTAACCCTTTTTTGTACATTTTGTAGATGGTTTAGCTTCTGTACGAAAGACGATTTGACAAGACGTGATAAAACTGGTTACAATAAAATTTTACATTTTATGCGTTTATGATTAAATAAAAGTACAGATATACCCATACCCTAACAATTAAATAATCAAACAAAAAAGTAATCCATACGAATATAAATATTTATATACAAATTTTTGATAATAACATGTCATGTGAAAGAATTGATATATAACCATTGGCTAAAACTAAGAGCTAGCATCTGTATTCTGAATCTGAATTCAGAACTCTGTTCTTTACCCAGCCTTATACGAAAAAAATGTGTCAACAATCAGCTCCGACGCATGACTGGAGTTTACTTACGATTGTCTTTGAATATGCAATATACAAAAAGAATAAATAGCGCATCTCTTATGATATGGAAAGCGTGTATTTATTTTTATGCTATTCGCATTTTTCATATTGATGTAGTAAAATATTATACAGCATTCATGTAGCATAAAAAAAATACCCAAACTTTTTGAATATATTGTTTTCCAATGTTCTATGTGATACAAAACTCAAATTAGGGTCTGATTTAAAATAATGAAGTAGTTATATTCTAAAATACATTGTATTTTGAGAAGAATATTTATAAAAGAAATAAAAATATTTATAAAATTGAAAATCAGTTCATAATAGCGTTTGTGCATTTGTCAATTTAGCTGTAATATAAAATATAGTCGATTTTGTTTCAACCGGAAGCACTAACGGGGAATTTTTACTTTGCGTATTTTTTGGTTATAGCAACACCAAGCACTTCTAACAAATATCAAATATGGTGGATTGTTAGCGTTTCCCAAACGTGAATTATATTAAATATCAATTTGTCGCGAAATATAATTGAGGATTTGCCGGTGTGCGGATTATATTCTTTAAGCCGCTTCTTAATTGTATAATTTTTACCAAAAAATAGCATAGATTTTATTCAATTTCAGAAAATCATGCGTCGTAAGAGTGAGCGTTCCTCGAGTAGGAAATCTACATCAAAAACTTCACCGGAAAAGAAAATTGAGAAGGTAAAACGTCCTAAAACAAGACGAAAGAAACAATCTACATCGTCGGAAAATGAATCCCTTGACGAAGCAAGTCCGGTGCAAGAACCTGTTGTCGTAGATAGTGATATAAAGCCGCCGTCAACGCCTGTAAAGGAGGATAGCCCGGAAGAAGCACCGGATCACGTTTGGCGTGTTAAAGCGACGGAATCTGCGGACAGTGGGGAAATACAGAAATTAAAGATATGTCTAACTCGCCCACCGTCTACACCCGAGCGCGCAGATAGGTCCCCGAGGAGTAAGAGAAAACATTCGCGGGCGACTAGCTCAAGTGATGCTACTAGTGGTGAAGGTGTAGATGAGAAAAGGAAGACCAAACATCGCTCCAGAAGAGGGCATCATGATTCAAAGGACGAATCGGAGAAAACTCAGGACAGCCATGGCGAAGAGCAAGAAGCCGAAAATGAGGCACAACAAAGTAAAGAAGCTCAAGAAAATGAAAGTGAGGTTACTCAAAGTGATAAGGCCCAGTCACAGATCACAGAATCAGCAATATCCACTACCAATGAAGAGACATCGAATACTGCTACTGAAGAATGTGGCCAGGCAAATGAAGAAAACAATACTGTCACTGAAACAGAATGTAGATCAGATGCTGATACAACTGTAGCTTCACCTAAATCGGAAATGGCTGATTCCTCAAAACAAACATCTGCACCAACTGCAGATAATGAAGGCAGTGTGACTGACACCCAAGACAATTTAGGTGAAAAGCAGGAGAGTACATTTGAGAAGCAGGATGACACTGTTGTTGAGTCGGAAAAACAAAAGCATTTAGATGAACAACCAATCCAAACAGAGGGAAGTAACTTGATTGAAAAGCAAGATACTGCAATTGAGGAACACGGTGACTCAAAAAATAGTGTATCTGAAGCAGAAAAGAAGGATGAATTGATGGAAAATAAAAATATTTTGGATGAAAAGTTTGAAAATGCAGCTGAAAGTCAATCAGATATACAAACTTCCATTCAAGGTTTTTCTGTGGACAAAAGTGAATCACATGACGAATCAGAAATTATAGAGTTACATCCGGATGATTCCAAAATTGAAACATCTGACATTGAGATGAGTAAAGTGTCAGAGCAAGAGAGTATGGAGGAGCCGAAGCATGATGAGGATCAACAGGTAAGGGTAAGTATATCCAGGGAACGAGCTGTGAGTAATGAAAAAGAAACAGAAAAAAAAGAAAAGACTAAAGATAATAATGAATCTGGTGTTGTAGAGAATGAAAATGATGAAAGGGATCTGCGAAAACCATCAACAGATTCAGAGCATGATAAGGATACCGAAAAATCAGAAGTCCACAAGCAACCATTAGAAATTGAAAGACAAAACAGTACAGAAACACCACATTTAGATACCACACCAACTGTCTGTGAAGATGTTGCACAGAATGGTCCAGCACCAACAGTTGTGAATAGAAAGCGTAGATGGGGTTCAAGACATACAAAATTAACAACACAAAAATCCATTACAATCTCGACTGATGTGTTAAAGGAAATTATACCTGATGTGAAACCAGTTGAATTTGATGAGGTCATAGAAGAAAAGAAACACAGGAGGGTAGAGGTTCCAGAGAAAATTGAGCGACCAGTGCTGCCAAAAATTATTATTGACAACACGGAAAGTGTTGATCACAACAGAAAAGAAATTGAACCTGACCAAAAGGATAAAGAAAATATAAAGTCAAGAGAATCGCATTTGGCAGCAAATAGAAAAATATCCATAATACAAGACAATGATAGCATATTAGCTAGGCCTCCAAGTCCACCAAAGCACAAACAGTCTTCTATTTTGTACATAACTAACTTGGTGAGGCCATTTACATTGCCTCAACTGAAGAATCTTTTACAAAGAACGGGAAGGATTGTGGAAAATGGATTTTGGATAGATAGGATCAAATCTAAATGTTTTGTTCAATATGAGACTGAAGAGTAAGTTTTATTTTTACACTGATTTGTATTCAATAATGTATTAATTGGTAGTTGAGTCAAATATTTGTTTTTATAATGCCCAAGATTAGTGTTACTTGTGGTTAAAGATGCATTAGCATTTTTTTTTTCAACACTATTTTAACATTTAATGTTTTAGTGAATATTTTTTTTTTACTAGTGCACAGTACGAAATAATAAAAATGTAACAAAATGTTGGTTTTAAATTAATTAGCATTATAAGGTAATGTACTAATCAATTTTAATCATATTACAGCCAAGCAGTAGAAACAAGGCATGCATTGCATGGTGTTAAATGGCCAGTTTCAAATCCCAAAACATTGCAAGTGGATTTCTCTACGCCAGATGCATTTGACAAGGCCAAGAGTAATGAAGATGCTGATAATGCTCAGACATCGACAATACCTGGCACGGTAGAGGACTGGCTTCGAGAGCAAGACCAAAAGAGGGAGAGAGGGGAGGTGGTCAATGTTAGTACAATTTGATTTATTTTATTATATAGATTAGTGAAGCATATTTATTTTCATTTTTTAATTGGTCTCTACCAGTCTATGTGAATGTATGCATTTTATGTATATATATATAGTCTGAATAGGAAAATAAAGCCGCACTGGAGGTGCTAATTTTGCTTTTTATAGTAATTGTTATCAGTAGAAGAGTTTTGTTCTATGTTTTACTACAACATAGTGAGGATTTTTATAACATAATAAGGCTACCAATATAATCATTATATGCTATGGCTTGGCAATTCTAATTCAATTGGGTTTTTCACATATATAAGCAATGTGAAAAATATTATATCCTTTAAAAAACTTTATAGCGAAACTAATTTATTTCTAGGAGAAGCCGTGGGAACGAAAAGCAGCTATGCGCGAATGGGATGTTGGCAAAAATGAAAAGAATGAAAAAGAAAGAGAAAAAGTGCGGCGTGAGGAACGACCGCCAGAGAAAAGACGTCACCGCTCACAGGAAAGAAGCCCTGAGCCAGGTAAGGATTTATTATTAGTTGAAATTAAAATAAATCCTGATTCCCTTCTCTTGTCTATTATGTTTTTGTATAAGTGTATACACATATATGGTAAAAATTTATTACTGACCATAATAATGTCTAGGTTATTGTTTTTTGAATTGATTTATGGGTTTGCTAGTAAAAACGTAATTAAAATATAACAGGGTAATATTTCATAGCATACACACACATTATTATTACTATTTCATAGTATATGAAATACGTTAATAACAATTATAATTACAGCAAGGAAATTTAAGAAAAAGGAAGAAGAAGCACCTGCTAAGTTGTTAGATGATCTATTTAGAAAGACGAAAACTACACCGTGCATATATTGGTTGCCGCTCTCAGCTGAAACTGTAAGTGTATATTTTGTAAAAAGTTGATTGTGTTTCATAAAGCTATAAAAAAAATTGTTATGATAATGTGGTTATTTTTTTAGATAGCTATAAAGGAGGAACAGCGGCGACAGCACATGGCTGAATACGAGCGGCGGATGCAGGAGCAGCGCCGACCGCATCGACGTCACTAGCATGGTCCGTCCTACATTCTACATACACCACATTACCCCACATGCACATACACACACATACATTCGTACTCACACTTACATTTACACATACATGCATATAAATTCATACACATGGACAACTAAAATAAACACCACCACATAAAATTACTGACACTATCACATAATTAATATTTGTCGATAAGTCGACTTTTTTTTCAGGTAGTATGCCTCTTCCTCAACCATATTATTTTGTTATATAGGGAATTAATTTAGTTTTATGTTGAATGTTAGCATATACTTTAGGTTTAACGGCAATGGCAATTTATTCAAGATAATTATGAGAGGAATTGAGCTGTGCGGATGTGAAAATGAGAATTTATTTTATACGCAATGTTATAGAAAGGCACGCTTGGAGGAAATCCTATGATTTAATTCGTCGTCGGAGTAACGCGGTCGCTTGATCGAAGCGAGCCGGGACAGGCGGGACTCCGCTGTGAGCCGTGAGGACACGTGTTGCGGTCTGCGTTTACTTGACTTGGTATTTGCCAGTATTTTGGAAACTGCAACGTGCACTGTATCCTACGGAGTAAAAATCATGTGCGAGCTGACTACAGTAATACGGAGGCGATAATAATTGTTGAAAATAAACGTAGCAACTTCCGTATCTTAGACTGTTGAAAGGAGACGACATGTATCGATATTCATTAAATGTATGGCTGTCCAGAATGGACATTACCCTGCAAATCAGCATATCAATGCGCATTAATTCTCTTGGATGGAAATCGACGGACCTATGAAGGTGGAACAATGTGAAATATGAAAATTAATCCTGCAGTTATAGACATAATATAGCGTGAAAGTATATCGAGATGTAGTTGAGTCGTTGCGTCGTGTTTAATTGTTTGTCGGAAATATTCCATTAATTTGATGTTCAATAAATATTTTCCTGACAGTAATAGTTTTCTTTTAATACACACATTTAAAAAAAAATCAATATCTATATTGCATAATGAAATCGATACATAAATGATAAATGTTATTCATAATATCATATTGAGGTGATGTACTATTACGAAACATAACAAAATATACCAGAGTTCAAAAACCACTACAATCAAAAAAATAACTATAGGGGTAAATTTTTTACTAAAAACAAGTAAATTAATTTTTTCGTTAGAATGTTTTTATTTTATGCTTCTTATAAAACAAATGTAATTGAACAGATTCCTATACGGCTGAAACTAATTAAAATTAATCAAGTCCATCTTATTTTATTTTGAAGAGGTCCATGCTGCTTCTTGAGTCTTCAAGGTCAAAATCATTTTTTTAATGTACCAGTATTTTGAAGCTATATTGAACGAAATACCAAAAGAATCGTCAAAATTTTATTTGTTTTTGAGGAGTTACCTTCTGCATTTTTGAAGACCCTATACCAATGAAATTAAAATAGGATCATTGTTTAGCTAATTAGTCCTAAAGACAGAACCATTTAAATCTGTCCACAGGATAAAAGATTCGGTAATCTTTTATCCTGTTCATCGGTATGAACAAACATAAAAATAATTACGATGAAGGGATAATCTCTCCTTAGGAGAGGAGAGTACTTATACTGACGACAGAAAATTTTAGGTGACTTTTTGAGTACTGAGACTTTCGCGCCCTCACTTTTTGAGTACTGTACGGTTTTGTATGCCTTCCAATCTAAAATCTAATTCTGAAAAATTCAAGAATCGAGATCCACTTTTATATCAGTTCTACTATTGGCAAGCACCTATCAATCAAGTTGCAGTTTAAAATCTGCTATAGAGGCTTACGGAAATGTGTCGTAGTTGGGATCAATTTGTGTATATCGGCTTTTAAACAGGCCGGTCTGGCGAGAGATAATCATCTCTCATCAGTCCATAAACACACTGTATGAAGCGTCCTTCACTTACCACGGGTGCAGTAGTCACTGCCGTGCCCGTGCAAAAAAACACATAGATATCAGGTAGGTATAGAAAAAAATAAACAACTGACATACATGATGCTATTGGAAAAGAAAACAAAAACATTTTCAACTGAATGTTTACAATACTAATTAAGATTATGTATTCTTCACAAATTCTTATGAAGAAACCTTAACATGCCTTCTGCTAGATTCCAAATTTGTCCCGTAAATCCCGAGGGATCCCGCAATAGTAATCCGGTGACACGCGGGACTGGAATATAATGTGGGATTCTGGAATGCCAGTATCTCGGTAAAACGGGATTGGAAGCCCTAGTTAGTTGACATGTTGGGTCCATGAAAGTCTTTTTCTTCTTCTTCTTTTATATTTTAGAGTCTGTTTCGCGTTCTTAAAACCTCAGCCCGGATTTTCGTGCCCTCTAAAGTCGGTACTGCATGCAAGTTGCAACCCATACGCTGTGAATGTCTACTCTACAAAAGAGCAGAAAAGGAACATTAAATTAGGCAGTGACCAGAAAGGTAAATTTTGAAAAGGTATTGCTCAATTGTATAGTTATCTTGTCTGTCTTATTATGTTAAACCTGTTGATTCTTTACTAATATAATTAGGTATTTGGCGCGTGTACTTCATATCTGATAATCACATATTAGGTACGATCGCGTCGTATCTACGTGTATTCCTCATTATCAAAAGATCGCATAAATTTCAATCATAAGAGAATTTACATTATCGACCTGTTATTATTATAAAGCAACAAGAAAACTTGGTCAATTATCTTTATCACCTGATATACTTTTATCTAGGGATAAGAGTAATAATGTTTTTAGATAGTAAAGTTCAGTCGCGTTGGCGGATTATCTTCGCCAGCCGCTTCTTATTTGTGCCACCAAATATAAGGAATTGTTAACATGGTAAGTAATATTCGTTTAATAAATTTATAAAAATGCATTGATATCAAAGACATTAAACTATTAGTTAATTAATGCAGAGATAGTTTTTATGCGGTATTAAAAATATGATGATATAAATAAATATTCCACATAAATATTTGGGCACGCGCGTTATCCTAAGCTTTATTAATTGCACCTATATCAATAAGTATTGATAAAATAAATTATATCTATAAGTCCATCTGAAGTTATTACACTGTATCCTTAGCACATGGAGTACTTTAGATATTTTAAAATATGTAGTACTTAAGTCAATCGAATTTTACATTAGCACTGTTGGAATTTACATGACATGCTTTTACTTACCGAGGTGTACAATTTAATTTAAGTATTTAAAAAAAAGTTTGCATACATTTAGCACATGCACACAAGTACACCTATAGGTAGCTATGCACGTCTTCCTTGTTAAGACTACCCACTACCTTAGGTATACGTTACCTTCGACTATTTCATCAAGTTACCCACGGTCAAGATTCAATCTTCGAAATATAGAACAATTGATTTTCAACTCATCTATTTTCACTCAATATGCGTAATTTAGTACACATTACATACAAAAACGGAATGACTTCCCAAAATGAATGCAGCTAAGGTATACAATTTAAAAACGTATTGCGAAGGCGAGGGTGTCGTGGTGGTACACGCTGGCAGCGGTGGTGGCGGTAGCGGCGGCGCAGCAACAAACTCCTTTCACGCTCCAGGAGTTCATTTCTGGACAGTTCACACAGCGAGGCTTCAATGGCACATGGATTTCAGGTTTGTAACAAAAAAAGCGGTGTGGTAGGGGCAAATAAGACACGTTTTCAGAAGATTTTGTAATCGTCCATTAGAACTAGTAGCTGCCTTAGGGAAAGCCAAACGGGTTAACCGCCCCGGGTCTCTCCTTTCCCCTAGGTCCCTACCTTGTGATGTTTTTTTTTACAAGGCCATATAGTTAATAACAAAGCACGTTACGTACGTGCTTTGTTTTGTAATCGGATAGCTTATTTTTTGGTTTAGCCTGAAGCCCCACAGCTTGTCGGTTGAAGAGGCCACTGACGCCTCGGTCCAAACCCTAGGTAACAAGAATGTATCCAGTTAATTTGAGGGTTCAATCAGTAATTTTGATTTTTAGGAAGTATGTAAAATCTTCCAGTACAAACATACATGTTAGAAAACATTATATTAAAAAAAATCTATTTGTAGTTTCAAGTAAACCTGAACAGGTGTAAAACGAACGTTTTGTTAGCAAGTTTTACAAGTAATGCTTCAGAGTCGGGGTGGGTTTAATACACCTTTTCACACAAGTCGAAGAAACAGTTTGGATTACTTTTACGGCTGGTAGCCTCTTTGGCTTAAAATGGGGATCACATACCCTAAATATCAGCTTTAAAATATTCATGTACGTACAGATACGGAGCTGACATTCACAAAAGCTGGTGAGGCTGGCATCCGCATGTTTGACGTCACCACTTTGAATTCTATTATTCTGCTTCTATCTTCGACTTGTGTGAAAAGGTGTATTATTCTGGGTTTAATACACCTTTTCACACAAGTCGAAGAAACAGTGTGGATTACTTTTACGGCTGGTAGCGTCTTTGGCTTAAAATGGGGATCACATACCCTAAATATCAGCTTTAAAATATTCATGTACGTACAGATACGGAGCTGACATTCACAAAAGCTGGTGAGGCTGGCATCCACATGTTTGACGTCACCACTTTGAATTCTACTGTGCTCGTCGAGGGTGATCTTATGTTAAGTATTAAACTAGTATTTTTATTAACCGACTTCAAAAAATGGAGGAGGTTCTTAATACGACTGTATGAAACATTAGTCATTAAAATAGCTAGTTAAGCTATATGTACATGAACAAATGTACGAAATCAATGTTTGATTGTTATTAAGCACCGACTCCAAAATTGGTAACCAGTACATAGGTAATGTTAAATTATTTTATGGTTTTTAGTGGTTTTTGAAGGCGGTTTAATTTTATGTTAAAAATGTTTTTTTTTACCGATTACATTTTGTATTCACCAACCAATAATACGATGTGTATTATCTTCGAAGCCTGAATTTAGAATTTCCTATATGAACCTACATATCAATACTCTACCCAAATTTATTAAAAAAATCTGACGGATATGTTAATTACTTATATTTCGTATGGAAAATAATCTTAATATTTCTATTGCAGGCTTTCCTGAATACTACCCGCCCTATTTTATCAGCAGACAGAAGTTACATTTTAGCACCTAGTCAAGTAGAGCAGGTACCTATTTTATATTATATTTGAAGTGTATTTGGGCGCAATAATAATTATTAGTAACATAATTCCTTGTTCATATCTTTCTAACACTTCGTAGACTGCGATATTTTGAATTATACTTATTGCCCATAATAAAAACTTATCACTTTAACCATAAAACTTTAGTCGATAAGCGAAAGCATACCAGGCCTGAATACGTACCTATAATTTTTTACATAATATAATATTAAAAGTATCTAGTTGCGATAATTACTTTACTTTAACGGTACTATGATGGTATAATATGATGAGTTCATGGTGGATTAATGAGTCCAACAAGCCGTAGGTTTTCTATATGAAAACCGGACTGCCTCGTATTACAATACGACTGCAGTGCTGAGGTCTCGGGTTCGATTCCTGGGTCGGGCGAAATGGTATTGGGTTTTTCTACTCAGTGCCAGCCTGGAGTTTGAAATTTATGCCCAATCGATTTATAGGTATCACAATTAATGTGTTCGCTCCTATCATAAAATGGGATGGAATACACATGGCGGAGAGTGAGTGCACACGCTACGCCCCTGCCTACCCCTTCGGGAATAAAAGGCGTAAATGTATATGAAAATTTTAATCTAATAAAAATGATCGATTTCTGATTATGCTTTGATACAGTGATATACAAATGTCATTCCAAGATACATAAATAAAATATAATAGATAGGGTAAAAACATGATTACGTATTTCACTTATTTTATTTTATTATAATCAGGTTATCGATTTATAGGTATCACAATTAATAGGCATGTGTTATTGCGCTTGGCTTGCATGCCTACAATTTTAATTACTTATTAAAGGATTGATGGCATAAAATACATTGTTTTAATTTGAATGCCTTGGTGTCGTAGTTCATAATGCGTTGATGCGTGCGTGATAGAAATACGACTACCGCGCTGAGGGCCAGAGATTAAATCCCGGATCGCCAAAAATTTATGTGACTGGATTTTTCCATTTAAAAAATGACTCCGACGCACCTCGGAGTCAGAAAGTTAGCGGTGTGATGCCCCCGTGCCTCGGAAAGCACGTAAAGCCGTTGGTCCTGCGCCTGATCCCTCCTATCATGTCGGATTGCCGTCTCACGGGACTATGAGAATAAAAGAACAGAGAGTGTACCTGTTTATTGCGCTCACATATGCGCACCATAGTATCTCCTGTGTATTTCGCTGATCTCCCTTGATATTGACCGCCGTGGCCGCAATTCATAGCAGAGCGATTCAAATAGTTATACATTTATAGCTTTGTTATAATTAGCGGCTTGCCTACATGAAAGTATTTTCCTCATTTGTTTCTATTTCTTTTTGTATGTGATAAATATTAATTTATGGTCTCATTATTAGGTTTATCGACACTCAACAACAGCTAGATACGCTCTATATAATATCGAGACACGGTAAGTATTTACCTGGAATACCTAACTCCTAAAATCATTATGCTAAAGCTTTAGTAAAGTCAAATTATTATTGTTTAGGATTTTTTGTGGAATGAGAATGGATTTAAACAATATAAAACCCATATAATATAATACAACGAAAAAACGAATAGTGAATGTTTTGCCCTAAGATGGTTCCACACAATAAGTAAAATCTCATAATTGAAATTTTGTCCTAAAATCCTTGCAAAATTAATGAAGTAGAAAATGAGTACAATGGACTATTATACCTTTTATACAAATAAATAATAAACCTATATTATAAAGAGGAAAAGTTTCTAACTTTGTTTGTTTATAGGGGCTCATTTCTGGAACTACTTAACCAATTTAGGAAGCTACATTACTAGTTAGTGCTATAAGTTATTTTTTATAACGGGAATATATTTATACCGGTAAAATGTTGTCACGCGGGGGAAGCCGCGGGTAAAAGCTAGTAAATAACAAACCTATCATAATACTACAGTTCTCGTTAGTAAATAATATTCATCGACGAAAAAAGAGCATTGGTAAGTTAGCGAGAAACCGTTATAAAGGTGTGAGTGAGAGCGATGCTCTAAGAAGCTAATTCCAAGATTCCTCTTTGTCGTTCTAAAGCATATAATATATGAAACTCACTGCCGAGTAACTTTTATGTCGCTTTCGTTGTATTATTACTATCGAGTACTGTACAATAAATAAGTTAAAACTGGTAGAGTCACTTAACTATAAGATATAACTATAAGATATTTGTTAAAATAAACAAAATAATTCGCTAACTTCATTACAGTGCTGTGAACTACATCGCCGGG
This sequence comes from Manduca sexta, assembly GCF_014839805.1. Taxonomy (NCBI): domain Eukaryota; kingdom Metazoa; phylum Arthropoda; class Insecta; order Lepidoptera; family Sphingidae; genus Manduca; species Manduca sexta. The sequence goes on along the minus strand of NC_051137.1, from coordinate 11,054,322 downwards.
AACAACCGTCTCCAGTTGTGCATATTTGGCGGTGGCCATTCTCTAGCGTATGTGATGGACAACAATTTGTATTACTTACCAGAAAATACCACAAATGCTATTCAATTGACGACTGACGGTATTCCTGGCGTGGTATACAACGGTCACACGGACTGGGTGTATGAAGGTGATAATAAAATTGTGTAATATTTTTGAAGAGTTTCCAACAGGGCTTCATCTCTCCTTTATCTCATCAGTCGACACTATATGGGCCCTACTCCACTTAAATCAGATGCACCGTTACTTAGTTTTGAACAAAGAAGGTTTAAAGTCCGTATCCATACTTATTTTTGTGTTTAGTTTGATCCTAATATGTTTCGTGGATTTACACCTTGGTCTTCATCCTTTAGAAGTACATCAAACAAGTCAGTATAAGCCTCCCCTAAAGAGTTCCTAACCAAGCTGATAGAAACGGTCTGCATCCAGATTTTACTGGTGGTTATTATGAATTATGATTGTTATAGTTTGTTTTACTACTCAATATTAGCCCGAAATTTATATGGTGACCGGCTCCCCCCCCCCCCCCCCCCTATCATATCATGGGAAGGTACACACAGGTGAACAGCGGATGCCTTGGTTGCACGATTGTCTGTCACTTCGGGGATAAAGGCGTGATGTATGTGTGTATTACAGAGGACGTTATGGGGACCGGACAAGCGACGTGGTTCTCTACGGAAGGATCCTATCTAGCATTCGCCACTTTCAACGACACAGAAGTTGAAACTTATTCGTACTACTACTATGTGGACAAAAGTAACCCTGACGATGTTTACCCTGAGCTTGTTAATCTTAAATATCCCAAGGTTAGTAAGAGAACTCTAAATGTTTTCGCTAGCGTATCTTTATACGCTTTTTGCTTTCATCTTGTCGTCTCTCTCTACAATTTTTATATTATTTTAACTCAAATTACATTATTAATTCCGAAAAGTTTTCAATGTCCTAATTTTCATTGCGATGAGTTTCCTTCACCGTTAAAACAAGCGAAAATTCATCATATATACATAACTTTAGAAAACTTAAAATTGCGAACCCTTAGGATTTGAACCTGCAGACATTCATCTCGGCAGTTCGTTTCACTCCCAATTAGGCTATCACCGCTATTTATTGCCACGTTGATATTATTAACTGTCTCTGTTATTAAGGTTGGGCGCACCAATCCAACAGTCGTTCTCCGCGTGGTAAACCTACGTGCTCTAGTTCAAACAAATGTCGTGTCATTCATCACTATGGAGCCTCCTGTTTCTGTTTCCACGGATCACATCCTCGGAGGCGTCACGTGGCCCACAGACAACGAAATCGCCATGCACTGGCTCAACAGACGTCAGAATTACACCGTGCTGCAGATTTGCAATGTAGTCACTATGCGTTGTGAGGTAAGGTTTAAATTCTATTTTTATTCGTACTGAACTCACTAATTTATAAAGACTACATGCAGAGAACAATTTATTTAGCACCTTCAAACTTTTTATTCAGTCTATTGTATTCAGTTTTGGTACTTAAAAATTATGAATTATTCTTCAACCTCGTTGGCGTAGTTGTATTCCTATATGATTGCGTATATATACGTCAGTTGCGCTTTTGCCTACCCCTTCGGGAATAAGTGTGTGTATGATTATTCTAAAATCAACTGAAAATGTATTATGTATGTAACTGGAATATACGCCGTAAATTATGTAATTAATAGATATATTATCTGCTTCAATATAATTGTTAATAATATCATTAAGCAAATGCTGCAGTGATATCATCAGTCGTAATTTTTTAAGAAATAGGAACTAACACCCGAATATCTGCTACAACTTCTATATTTTAGCAGATTTATTTACTTAACGTTGTCATTAATATTACAAATTATTATTTTAGGAAGAGCACCGCCAACAGCCCAACGGTTGGGTACCAATCGCATTGCCACGCTTCAGCAAAAATGGCGACTTTTATGTATCAACCCGCTGGTCTTTGGAGCAGGCTGACGGTAACATCTGGCAGCATCTTTACGTCAGTATGAGACTCGACGGTCAGATCATCTCTAGTTCCATTACTCCTGGAGCCTTCACTGTTAACAATTACGTTGGACTGGATGAAGAGAATCTCTCCTAGTAAGGATTATAAATTTAATCAAAGAGCGGAAAAGATAATTTTATAAAGATACTGGGGTTTTGATATGTTTTGGTACCAAACAATCTGTTCAATTACGGGTGCAGTATACATTTAAACGCTACTGGCAATTATCTATAGTGCCTGCCGTAATGGTGAGAGGTACACGCCAGTACAATGGTGTATCTAGTTTGAGTGTAGATGAGATTTTGTTTCGAGCTAAAATAGTTGCATACTCTAAAGTTTAGAATGAGTATAGTTCATTTATGTTTCCTAATACTATGTTTACCACAGTGTCGCAAAATCTGTCATCGTGCCTCTCTTCGGCGTTTTTATTAGGCACCAACTCCAAAATTGGTATCCAGTATATATCTGTTATGTGAAATTATTTTTTGGTTTTGAGTAGTTTTTGAAGGCGGTTTAATTTTTTGGTAATACTATTTTTAACAATTGTTTTTAAGTCTAGTGGTCATTACTTCTCATCAGTTGGCTCAATGCTCCCTATGTGGGCGTTTACAAATATCAACCAGTAAGTTACAAAGCTAGGTTAAAAATACCTGACTGAAAGATTAATACTCCACAGCTATTACACCCGCACGGTGACGGACGCGCCGTGGCAGTCTGAAGTGCACGTGTCGGGCGCCACCAGGGGCTGTCTGAGCTGCAACCTGGTGCTGCCCGACGGAGGCCCCTGCACCTGGGCCACCGCCACCGCCAGCCGCGACGGCTCCTACCTCACCATCACCTGCTCCTCCCCCAATGAGCCTTCGGCTACATTCATTATTAACCCTAGGGTGAGTGGATTTATTAGTCGTGCTAATTAGACCATAGTAAATGTCTCTTGAATTTCCGGCCTCCTCCACTCCGAGCAGGGTGTAACATTCTTTTCACAGTGAAAACTTATATAATTTATTGTTACCCCTTTTTGAAAGTCAATCCTAAGAAAAATACAAGGAGATCATCGAACAGTCTTCCCTGTACTTAAATCGTCAATTGTACCTTCAAACATTTCTTTTTTCACTACCACTGGGGGGTGAGTGGAACGATTATGTTGGTTTTACGGCCTTACGGCCCAATTTCGGTAGTACAGCATAATCCGATCAAGCCGTGGGCCGAGACCTTAACCATATGTATACATCTGCTGGTGTAAAGTATACCCTACACCAGCATACCAACCACAACTCGCGGTGGCCTTCTTTGTCGCATACGAAACGGCCCCAGGGTATCCAATGTTCAAACTTACCATCAATAACTTAAACCAATTTTCAAACAGACCCGTCAAACTCTATTCCTCTGGGAAGACAACAACATAGTCCGTCAGCGATTGGTGAACAAGATCCGTCCAGGCAGCATCATCACGACAGTACCGCTGCAGAACGGCTTCCCGGCGCCCGTGCGCCTGCACCTGCCTCCAGGCCTGGACGTCAACGACACCACTACCAAGTACCCCGTGGTGTTTTACGTGTACTCCGGACCTAATACTAACACTGTTTATGATCAGTTCACTGTTGGTACGTACGTTTTGAAATGTTTAAATTATCTAATAATTGTAAGTTGTTGGAATTTTATTTCATTTCCTGAGCTCTAAATGAAAATTGAAAGGTGACAAAATTACGAAGTGGAGAATTAATTGTGTTCCTAATACATCCAAATATTATGTATTTAGCCAATACTATACATTATTAGTATACATATAAAGTAATATATCATATACGGAACCTTATTTTTGAACCTACTATAATATTTATTTGACACCCATAACTTATGGATAAAGTGAAATTACTATAGTAAATGGGACTATATCTTCATACGTTTCTAAAGGTTATCACTCGTACCTGGCCACGAGCCGAAACATTATCTACTTATTGGCTGATGGACGGGGCTCGGGTCTCAAGGGACAGGAGATTCTATATTCCCTCAACAATGCTCTTGGCACTGTGGAAATTGAGGACCATTCCGTAATATTAAGGTAATAAGATGGTTATTTTTTAAAACTCAAGTATCTGACGCCATAATAATTGTAGCTATAAAGCTATTTTATTGCTTCACACTTTGTACGCCAAAAAGTAAACTTTTATTGCACTAATCCGATTTAAGATTATTGACGCAACATAATATATTGAATCAGTACGGACGTCGGTGTTTATCATTATTTTTATGTATGGGAGGAGACAGTTTCGGACAGTAGCTTGGAAAATAGGTAACAGAAAAATAAAAATTCAAATATAGGCACCATTCGATAAATATTTTATTTTATACCATATTCTTAAACACAATATATTATTCTAGTACTGTCGCTTGTCTTGTAGGTTTATATAGCACACATATTTTATTTAAAACAAAAAAAAATGTTTTTTTGTAGAGTTTAACAGTGCCTTATAGTTTTTTTTTATTTTCCTCAAGTCCGGAAAATATAAGTATATCACGATGTTGTGATATATTCTACGAATTCAACGATTGTAATTTGCAATCGTCAAATTTTATTACAATATGTAATTTAGTTGGTCCTAAATTCTCAATAGCTACCTAACTTTGTTGTTTCAATTCATTATACATTTTATAACGCAGGACACGGCAATTTCATTACAAAAAAACAAGTCCGTCTAGAGGCTGTAAATAAAGCAATAACCAACTCTCAAGCGCACACCTACACGACAATCAAACGTAGCATTGACCTTAAATACGACATCCTGATACAACACCAGACTAACAATATCACCAACACAAAGTATTGAGTGCAAACAAATGTACCCATTGAGATTTATATCACGTTACTTCATACATTATGTCAGTATTATTAAGCAATAAAAACACGCGGTTATAAAAATATGCCAATATTGCCAGGTAAATAAAACCAATAAACTGGCACAAGAATATAAACGAAACACGTTTTGGCGCGAAAGTGCAACATCACAGATTAAATCACCAATTCATTAAAACACTTCCGAGGTCAATAATATGAGGCAATGAGATTCGTTTCTATTTGCATCTAAATATAATGTTCTCGATCTTTTATTATTACGTGTGACCTGTGTTCCCTGGTCAGTGAACCTTATGCAATGCAGTGTTTGCGATGAGACTTGAAAATCTGTTATGCAATAAGGTAACTTGTTGGTAGGTACTAGGTGCATATTTTGAATGCCGCTCTATCTCGTAAAATCAGTATAATACAATACCTACTATATTACTACAATACTATATATATATATATATATAAATTCATCAAACTGTCATTCATTTGATTGATGACGAGGTTGCTCTATCGCTAAGAATTTGTTATTGTGAGAAACCTTTGCATTACTGTGATTGCTAATTTGCAAACCATATTTATAGAGTAAAAAGTTTATTCATTATTGCCCTTAGTTTATTATTAGCGCCGTAAACTTAACCTCCAATACAGCAATTATTACCAAGTTTCAAATGAGAAACTGAAAGTCCAGTGAACAGCTGGACGAAATACGGAACATTAAAATATTAAAGAGGTTCTTATTCCTATGAGATGGTAAATAGTTTCTTTTTATGTTACGATAAGTTGGAGCCAAAAATAAAACATACCAACGTACCTTTTTGATTTCTGATTGTAAGTATATTAGATAATAAACATACTTTATGAGAAATTTTCACGTAAGTAATCTATGTATTAAATACGCGAAGAAAAATGCTTGGAGCCCCTTTTTAAATTCATTGTTCGCACGGAGGCATGTGAGACTTGGCATAATTCAAGTTCATATAGAAGAGTGCAGAAAAATAAAAAGATAATTAATGTGTTATAAATATGTATTAAATTCGACCATCGAATTTCAACTTGAGCAACAACTAATTTTAATAAATTCGACAATTATGCAGATTTCTAAATAGTATATACAGATGGTTGTACACAAAACCAAGTCACGTGTTTGCCCGGGATATCCCTATTTAGTAATTCTATTAGTACAAAATATTTTTTAGGGAAGTACTAAACCGGTACAAGTTCATAGACCCTGAGAGGGTCGGTATCTGGGGCCACAGCTACGGTGGTTATGCAACGCTGCTGACTCTTGCGCACGATGATGAAAAGCTCTTCACGTGCGGAGTCTCCGGAGCGCCTGTCACCTCTTGGCTCTACTATAGTGAGTATTTACAGCCGTTTCCAATAAACGATCCCTACCTTAATCTTCAATCCGATTCCGAGTATGATCAATCAATGGAACTCATTTGTAAGCATGTGGAAAGAACTTTCTTCTGCGTGATCCATTTTTGAGATAGATTATAAAAAGCGATTGATAGCGGCACCTCAGGGCAGTCGACACAATTATGCCGGCCTATTGGAACCGGATATACACAGGCTGATTCCGGAACGCGACACACTTACGAAGGCCACTATGGCGGGTTTTAACATCTTGTTCGGTCGCTATCCGGTCGGATATAAAAAATATACTACCACCAGTTACTTAAGTATTTTTATATACATATTATACAGAAGCTTAATTGCAATACACAAAAAGTCGGTAGCAATATCACAGAACACTAAATAATATTATCTGAGGAATGTGTCGTCTATAATTTTTTTTGTAAATTGGAACGTATTCTGTTGTTTCTAAATATAATGGCATTCACGTTTTATGTGGGTGTTGAAAAATCACAATTTAACTGTTTAACATAAATACCTTTTGAGGCGTAAATATATGCGGGTGGCTTGACAACAGTTTTTGCTGCACCGCTTTGTAATGATAACGGCTTTTTATGTGACATCATTTTAATGTTAACCAACATTACATAGAGAATGGACTAGGGTTTATCGGTAAACTGGGATTGGGTGAAAAACTGGCATAATCGAAATATTTTTTTAATTTATTGGGAAGGACTAGTAGATTTCCTTTACCATACTTTACTGTTAAATTGCTATATCTAATAATTATTATTCTAATCCACGTTTTTCGCCTATACGTGTAAGCCTATTCAGTTTCTTTTACATCTCTATAACATTCTGTAAAAAAAAACTTTTTTTGTGGCCAATACCTGTTTCTTTTATTATAGCTCTGTTATTGTTTTATGTGCAGATATTTCCTATGTCTGTATGGGCCGCAAGATCGCTTTCTCTGTTTTACACTTTTCTATTTAGTAGTATTTACTTCACAGCATAGAAACGGTCCACTCCGGCGCCTTTAAAACACAATATTTTTATTCTTTTATATTTTTTCTAACGTCTTATTATTGCTTGATCGCCAACACGCGCAATAAAGCTGTAAAAGTTGGCGTCTGGGTGCATTAAAAAAAAAACAATATGACACCATTATATTAATATTTTGTTTGTTTGTTTTATTAGACACAATGTACACTGAACGTTATATGGGCTTGCCTACGGAAGAAGATAACCTATCTGGGTACCAAGCTGGTGACGTCACGTTGTTAGTGGACAAGCTGAGAGGCAAAGACTTCTACCTGATGCATGGCAATGCTGATGACAACGTGCACTATCAAAACGCGGCCAAGCTGATCACAGCGTTGACGGAACGCAACATACCTTTTGAACAAATGGTTTGTTATTAAACGTTTTATTTTTATTACATAGGCTGGTAACAAGCGTGGTGATCAGATGATCTCTATTATTCTCCATGATTAAGTAATCTCCGCCAATAAAAAACTAAAATTTCAAGAGAAGAAACCGCCTCCGGCTTCTAACGGAGGAAATAAGGGATGGGTGGCATTATTTGAGCTCCCGGTTTTTCACTTACTATGGGAGACGTAACAAACCACTAATGTCGGTTTCTATAAGACTGAAGAGTCATCTCAGAAGACCGCTAGAGCCTGCTCAATTACTGAAGCCAACAGGTTTTGCAATAGCATGGCTTTATCATTTACAATCACATGACCTACACCCTACTGAAATCGACACAATTATGCTGGTCTACCGGAACCGGATATACACAGGCTGATCCCGGAACACGTCACACGTGGGCCACTATGGCGAGTTTTATCACCTTGTGTACAGTAATCGCTATCCAGGCGGATATAAAATATAACCTACCACCAACATATTAGCGTGGTTACAGCCAGCCAAGACGGCCTTTGTTCCCTGGGCGGCTTCTTTCGTTCTTCTCGCATTATTTCAAGATTTTCCAACGATGTCCATCAAAGAAAGAAAGGCTAAATATTTTGTAAACCAACCTGATTAAAGATTGTATAAGCATGATCCATAATATAAATTTAATTTGTTAAACAGTCATACCCCGACGAAGCTCACAGTTTGACCGGAGTGAATTTGCACCGATACAACACCATGGACCGCTATTGGACACGCTGCCTTAAATTATAACTTCAATTTAAATTAGAATAGAATTAGGGAATCCAATTGCCTCAATACAATAGAGGTAATTGTGAAAAAAATAAATCTTTTGAAAATCAGATCGCATTAAACATAATTAAACACAGTTGGTATTTATTTAAATAGTGTATTTTGTAGCAAATATTACTTTTGTCTTCAGAAATGAAATCATTGATTCAATAAAAGTACGACGTGTTAAATAATTATATATGTAATGTGAACGTGTGCTATTTGTTTGTAACTTTTTTAAATATATTTTTTTACATGAACTGAGTCTAATTTTATTACTTAGGTACCACTAAATATCTCTTCAATTTTAACATTGTGGACAGCTTTTATCCAAACTATTCGCTACAGTGATATAATAAAATACTATAATAAATATTTTTCACAATATTTGATACATTCGAAAATTATTAACATTTACATGAAAATTGTAAAACCAGGAATACCTACCACAATATTACATATATGTTCATATTTATACTAATATTATAAAGAGGAAGTCTGTGTGTTTGTTTGTTAGTAGGGGCTAATCTAGAAAAGTATTGAACTAATTATGACAATTCTTTAACTAATGGAAAGCTAAATTACTCTAGAGAGCTAGATACTACTTTTTATCCCGGAACAATATAAAACGGGACTTCTATCTGGAAACACTATTTTCCTATAAAAATCTCTTTCTGTTCGCACTTTATAACATAATATTCATAATATTAAAAAAAATCTAATCTAACACAAAATATCAATTATTCACAATTTCATCCACGAAGGCGCATTCCACTACTTTCCTTAATCTCTTGCAGTGCGCCTGAGCAGCATGAGTGTACAATGTACATGCATACAACGATATGCGTCAGGGAAAGTGCATGGGTCAGTACCCTTACTCCGCAACACCCCAGTAGGGGGAGGGGCGCGTCTTCGTAGACCTACACTCATATGACCTGCTTTTAGTGTAACACTAACTTTAAACTGAAAATAAAATCGAAACATCGAAATGAAATTACATAAGTGTCCTTAATGAAGAGGCACACAAATAGTGATACAAGAGAATTCTTTTGTATTTATAGATATTAATCAACGAATCTGTACCCACTTCCCTGTTGACTGATTTATTGTTGTTACTTATGATAATTATGTAACTATAACACATTCATACATAATTACGAACAGGTTGTTAATATCATGCTAAAACCTATAAACGTCGCCTAAACAGCGACCGGATCCAACGTAATATCAATTTATAGAATCGAGATTTGATTTAGATTATTCAAAGAGGTCCTGTTCTATTTTTTTGAGATGGTCTTATCTGAAAGGCAATCCGATTATAGGCTTTTGAAGCTAAACATTTTGTGAGAGAGATAAAAGCATATTACACGCCATACTAAGTATTATATAACTGTAGTCTAGAGTGGCAGTGATCAGTGGTAGGCACATTCAAATTGAATTTTAATAAGTGTTATTTAAACCAATTTCATTTGGTATCTGTTGATTGGTGTGAAACATATGTATAGAGATTTCTCTACATTGGACTATAGAGTTTACTCTATATTTATTTTAGGTTCGTCAATTTATCAAAGTGATTTACAGGGCGTTGCTCTACGGTTTCATTAACCATATCTCCCACTATTTTATATAAAGTAGGTCTGCAATATGATATGTCCATGGGTCTCTACATCCGGCTGCTGAGTTTGGGTTCTGGCCGACGAAAGTGAAAGGAATGAGATGTCTGGTCGCGGTTATGCAATAGTCAGCCTACTACACTCATTACTGCGTCACCTACTTAATGTTCAAGTATTTCTTCGTTTTTCTGATTCGGTATATCCAGTATTTAATATATCGTAAATATTATTGCATTCAGTATTTTTAGACGTAAAAGCAATACCTTTATTGAAATATTTTTGAGATATGGGTGGTTACATTTATTTTTAGATTTTTTTGATGCTTCAATAACATACTTAATGCGAACGTATATACTAGGTATTCTATAGCAATATTTTGATAACCGTTAAAAGAATTTGTCATGTAGAGATTTCTGCTTCAAGACACCGTGCCGTAAGTACAGGTATATAAAAAACAGTTTTCTAATCCGTTCGTCCGTAAGTATTTCCCAGGTAGTAAATAACTCAATTTCTGCCATATAAAGATACCTTAATATACACTATTCCGTAAATATATTTGGATGTATTTGTAATTGAATATTTTATAAATTAATATTTTTTATTACTTATAAATTTCACTTCGTGAAAGATGCGTCAGTCAATCATTCTTAAAAACAATAGATAGCTGTGCGCTGCGTGCTCGTCACAATATGATGCCAAGGTTCTGCGTAAGAGCAAGTGTAGTTAACCTTTAGAAATGATTTGGAGCGTGACATTTATGACTACCGTGTTATTTGTACCATAGTGATCTACTTCTTCATAAATGTACCCGTGTGTTTGAAGGAAACATGGTAATAATGATCTTGGAATATGTATATAGTTCAGCAAATTTTTCTATATTTACTTAATAAGGGAAATAACACATTGGGAACATCTTTAAGATTTTTTACAGGTTTCCTCTACCCTTTATATATTTTTCTTGTGAATATTTTTTTTAGCAAATATGATCTACCGTGTGTTTAAATGGATTCCTTAACTAAAAATACATACCGTATACTGTAAAGTATATTAATCGGTGGATATTTTTAACAAAAACTATTGATATGATATAGGCATTTATCATACATTTTATAAACGTGTTCCTTAATACAAGGAGTATTAATAACTCTATAAATTTATAATTTTTACAGTTACCTGAGAGAATATTAGATAACATGTTTGAGATAACATTAATAAAATGCCAGCGTCCAAGATAAAATAACATTGAATATGGAAAATGTTATGTAAATAAAAAAGTTAAATGACATACATAGAGACAAAACAATAAATAGGAGAATTTAATATTAGATATAATCAGTCTTCCTTTTATCTTTGTATTTTATTAGTATACTGCTCATTAAAGCACTGAGCAACACACTTCCTCAGTTTCTTCTTAGGTCGTTGTCTTGCTTTTGTTTACATTCGCTATTTGAAAGGATATTGTGTAATACGTCGCATAACTGCACGTGAAGGTCTTGTATATTTATGGAGTTGAATTAAATTACTACCTAATATCTATATAGTACATTACAGATTGCAAACAACATACCAACAGCCACACGTGTATACATATTTGTTTGTGACCTGTTTTGAGATATTGGTTTATAATTTCCTCGTGTTATCAATTATCGCACCAATACTGCGTTATTTTCGCGAGATAGTTAAATACACGCAACTAAACATAATATTCCCTTACTTTTACAGTGTAACCGCCATTTTAATAAAACGATTTGCAACGCTTCTTTCGATCTATTTCAAAAATGGACCAATCAGAAGAAAGTTATTTTGACATGCTTACAAATGTGTTGTTTTGATTGGTTGAATCTCGGAATCGGATTGAAGATTCAGTTTGGGATCATTTATTGAAATCGGCCGCTAGGTGTTTGTCTTACGACAAACTAAAGTACCCAATGCTGAATGCAGTCATAGAAAAACTTGCACAAACATTGTTCACGCTGGAGGATAAACCTCTGTTACGTATACTTACATACATACGTAACTGAGAGATCATACATAGATCATTGAGGAATCACCAGCGACTAGTAAGTCTGGTTAGGAAATATCCCAATAAGGGCCAATGGGCTGCTTTGGAAAACCTTCTGGTTACATTTCCAAGACCCTGAATGTCATATGAAATGTAAGTATAATATTGTGTTACTCCTATATTAATAATATTTCTGTTATACGAGTATATATTACTTTCCACGTCCGCATCCGTTTTTTGCCCTTGAAGAACAGGCAGCGCAAATGCCACGCTACATTTTACTCAGCTTCCTGATCTGTGCGAGCTGAAACGGGTAAGTTTTTATGTCAAAAGGTAATTAAACTTCTGAGCATAAAAAGCGTTGCGATGTAAATAACTAAATGTTATGTCTTTGGTCTTTTATATTATCTATAATCGAAACCTATTGTTTATGTTTTTCGCTCTCTTGTATAACCAGTCTGCGTGAATGATATTTTGGTTTTGAGCCATTTTTTGTATTATAAATATAATATAATATAATAAACGAATTTATTAAAAATACACACCTTTACTATCTTTTTTTCAAGATGGGAAACAAATATATAGCTCAATGAATATGTACTATATTCTAAATATTATCGATATGATGACTGGGTATTTATTTAGTTACCTTATTAAAGATATCAGCGTTGAGACGACATTATTGATGTAAGAATAAAAAATATAAATTACTTACTTGTTACAAAAAAATAAACCCATAATTTATATTCTAAAATAAAAAGGTTTGATCTAATAAACAATACAGATGATTGCTCATTAGCATAAGACGAAGTCATAAAGTGAGGAATGCGTATAATTTAGTCGTTAATCATAGGTTTTTCAAATGTTTGCTATTATGGTCAAAATGTCAATATAATATTCGTCTATATTATAGCGTATTAAAACGGTTGGCTTTAGGCAATGGCGCTATTATACCTTGAGGCAGTGTCGGCTTTAGGCTCTAGGTATTCGCCATAGGCATACACTTGGGATCTAAAAAAATTTAGGGAAAAATTTGCGTTAAAAATGTTTTTGCTCGATGCGCTTGGATGGCTTACCGGCTCTGTCTATATTACAAGTTACTTACCTTCACTATTGTATATATTTTTATCATTGGATATCTTTATTCGGAATATTAATTATAATATAAAACATTTTGTTATGTTTCGATGCTCAACTTGTCGATTAGTTTGTAATAAAGGCAATGGAGCACGGATTCCACTTGTGGCAGATCAGACCTTTACTCAGGCATATCATCATGCCTCTTTTTCTTTTTGAATGGTAAGCTGGGGTGCAGCACAACCATATTTCCTCAGCTATGTACGGTACCATGTAATTACAGATCTCTCGTTAATACTGGGTATAAAAACGCAATATTACTGATTCGTTGTCACAGTTGTGATATGATAATGGGCGTTTTTCATTGTGATATGGTTTTTTATTTATTACCCTTTGCACACTTGTTATACAGGCGGACTTAATACCATTGGCATTAATTTCATTGTCAATAATTACTAAATTGCTACACAATTTATTTTAAAAGATACTATATTGTTAATAAAACTTAGTTATTCTCATATAGGGAATAATTAACATGCCCTGACGTGTGACTATTGGAGATTAATTTTTTTTATCTATTAATTATGAGTTTTCCTCCTTCATCGAGTGACGTATGGAGGGGACCATCCCTATTATCTTTCCTTTAACACAGCGATAAAAGTAATGGTTTTCAAATATAAACAATTTCCGAAAATTCTCATTATTCTCGGTAAGAAGCGTCAGCAACCAATTAGTAGCGATAAAAAATCGTTAACGCTTATCCGATTTTTACCGCAAAGTGACCTACGTAAAACGGTAGTCAATTTAATGTAGATAAACGACTAGTTAAAGATATTAAAAAAAAACAAAAAAAAAAACGACTAGTCACATCTAATTCGTATGACAGAAAATAGTGTCATATATCTTGTCCATATTTTCTATTTATGTTGCCCTGAAGAAATTCTCAATTAGTTCATTTTTATTAGATCCAGTGGCCTTAATATAAGAAATTGTAGTACAAAGTGTAGTGTATCAGAAAATATTTGGTAAATCATTGTTACATTTTGCTACCTTGCATTTCCTTTTCAAATCTTGCAAATAACAAACAGTATTTCGATAGTATAAGTACATATTCGTATTTAATTGGTACATATTCCTTGCATTAAGCCGTGAAATCGCTTAATGGAAAACAAATTATTCGATTTCAAGAAATTGCCTTTAAAAGGTTTACAATTATAATTATTTCTAACAAGCAATAATGTTTAGTTTCATAGCTGTAATGGCATTTCAATTAAAATTAATTCTTTTTAAATTTCATATTTTTCTTATAAAATTCTATGTTGAGTTTGAAAGTTCCGTATTTGTTTATCGATAGCATTTTACAAAAATATACTCTTAAAAGCAAGGGTCACTAACACTATACAGGAAAACTGATACGAAAGAAAGGAATTTTTGATTTGATGTTTTAGGATTTTTTAGATATCTGAGAAATAACATGTAATACTGATGGCATGATGTTTGAATAATTAAAACTTTTTGTTTCCGTCATGGATGGGAAGACCAAGATTCCATTATCGCATATAGATTAATATTTATGTATAGTTAGCTCTGGGTTTGTTAGCTAGTTATGAGATCTGGGTTTTGTGAGAGTCATGATGAGGTCAAATGTAAAATTTTATACCCTGATATAATTTAATTATAATTGTCATGATAAAAACTCAACGTGTGATTGTAGGGGCGTTTATTGATTCAATTAAACCAAATATTCATTAAACGAGTCCTACTAATCTTATAAATGCGAAAGTTTATGAGGGTGTATGTAAATTCCTCTTTCACTATAAAACTATAGAACGGATTTGAATGAAACTTTACAGTTATATTGGTTATACATCAGAACATATAGGCTACAATTTATAATTACTTGGTGTAATTTGGTCATAATACAAAAATACATATCAAGTACGTCGGAAAAAAAGTTTATCCCGGAAAACTCCTTCACGCAGGCGAAGCCGCAAGCAAAAGCTAGTTTTTTATATTTCAGAATCATCCGCAGACAAGTCTTTTCTTCGGAATTTGCCATGTCACAGATTTATTATATTCAAAACTCTCTAAAAATATAACGAAAAATAGCAAAGCATTACTGCATGAGTTATATAAGCATTTACATTATCTATTTGTAAACATTATACACTTGTAACTCTAGGAACAGGAATTAAGGTCATCTGCAGATTATTATCAAAGTAATTTAGCTAGTGGGCAGTAGTGACGTGTCTAGACGATCTTAGTTGAAAGTCGTATGTTTTATTACTTCTTTTAATATACTATATTTATTACGCATTCTAAAAATAATTATATTATACTTACATATATCTCTTACTAAATATCATGGTACCTTACGAGATAATCAAAAAGAGATCTTATTGCTTACAATTTAAGACACAATTAAGTATTAGGTCATTTTAAAATTAGTGTTTGCATTCGAAGCCCTTCATCAACAAATAAATATAACTTGACCTATTTTATTCTGTTAAACTTCAACTCTAATGGTAGCTACTTTATTAATCGCTGGCTCACTCCCCTATATTCATTCGCATGACTATATAAAACACGCTTTCGTATATGATAATAGTAGAGCATACAGAAAACAGAAGAGATCAGGTGCTGTAATAATAATTTTGTTCTATTACATAAACAAAATTTGATGGAATTTAATTTTGTCTTAAGCAAAACTACATCTAAATCTAAGAATTATGAAAAGTATCACGGACGACGTCGCTGGTAGTGCTTGTAAATTACAATCTCGAAACAAAACCGAGATAATTGTTCATTAAAAGTGAAGTGATTGATAAATTATTATCTCAACGATATCATAATGCAGTGAATGATAAATATTATCATCACGTCCTAAACGTGTCAATTTTAATGGACCATGAAATTAAAACATGATTTATAGGGTACTAAATGAAATTTTTTCTTATCTTTTTTATTTATACCCGTGCTCTGAATTTAGGATTTAGCGAGCAATTATGCAGCTAATACAAAAGGGTATGTTAGTGATTACCATCATCTACAAACGTATAGAAATCGTGCATTACTGTACTTTAGGGAAAGGAATGAGTTGAGTCTCGGGCAATGTCACTTATCGCACTATACATAACTGCATATAGGTCGATCTTTAACGAGATAAGTAGTATCTTCACGATCGAAATGTACACATGTCTTCACTAATATTAATATTACTCAGAGACCAATAAACTAGTGTATTACTCTGTCACATCCATATCAATATATTAATATAGCATAGATAAAAAGGTTATTATAATAGAGTCACTTTTTCATCAATCGCTCTAATCCTGTAGTACATAATATAGAATCAGAGGTAATTTATGACTCAGTAGTATGGATAATTTTACCTCGAGCTCGACATGCTCTTAGCGCGATAGGGGTGGGACTGACTACTGACTCTCTCTCTATGCTCGGTCTCTTATAATCGAGGACCGTGGTCAGCATCAGGGTTGCATCTGGAGCCGATGATCTGCCTCTAGCGTCTCTAACGGTTGTGTAGACTTGAGAGGACGATGAGTCTTTTACTTGGTCGATTCATCTGGTTGATATACGACCACGCAATCTTTTGCCTTCGGTGGTGGTACCGACATTGCACAGAAAACTGGTGTAAGTAGTAGCCTTATGTTCCATTTTGCACTAAGATCACCCGAAACATGCACCACTTTCCCAATTTTAATTACTAGCAGGTATTTAAAGGATGGTTAGCCATCTATAATACCTCAGTACCTGTTTGTAGGAATGAGTATTTATTTATTATCAGGTAACCAATTCACTTTAAAAAAATAAAAATACAACGAAATATTTTTTCTGTCTTCAATTACTTTCTGGTTTCTGTTTCATGGATTTAACCAGTTTCATTTCGGTGATTCTTCAACTCCTATATTACTAATCTAAGGCGCTCATTATACATTATGTAAATAAATAAAGATCATTAAGGTTTATTGTGATTATTATTGAAGTGTGCTAAATAGATGCATTAAAATATAATTCAAACAAGACATTTACAAATGAGAATGTTATTATAATCCTTTAAGTTATTAATAATGTAAATGCGAAAGTTTGCATGGACGTTTGGACGTTTCCTAAAAGTGAACAGAAATCATTTAACGAATATAGATGTAACACACTTAGCACACAGATGTTGGACAGAAAAGCTGATTCACGAGGTCGTAATCACCACCTATTACAAATATTTATATAATAATAATATTTTCATTTGATTGAACCTGATAAATTTAACAAAAGCGTAATGAAGAACACGGAAACTAAAATTCTGATGTTCCTTTTAACGTGACGACCTTCCGCAGTATTTCTGTTGATATAAACAGAATTTTATTTTAGAATTCCCCTTGCGTTTTCGATACCCTGAACATTGGTAGGGTCCATTTAACAAATTACCTACAGGAATGTTAAGTATTCCTAAACCAGTTCGTGCAAAGTTCGCGTTTTGGGCAGAACCAAAATCTGTCGGCTGAGTGGAAACTATGCCGATTGCCGCAGTCGGTGACCGCTCGGCTCCGCGCTTGTACATGCGCGGCGCTCTGTTCCGTGAACCAAACCGTGCGTGTTTATTGGATCCACTTAACTTTCATTGAGGACCTCTCGTGTCCTGTCACACATTAGACATGGTAAGATTTAAACCTTATGAATAATATTTTTGGTCATATATTTGTTTGTAGTGTTAGGTTTAAGCGATAAAATTATTTTTGCATTTTGTACTCAAGTACAAATTACAAAATTAAATTGTCGATATTAATTTAAATGGTAAACTTTCCTTCCTGTTCAGAGTAAATACATTATTTATTATTCGAGTGTACTCAAGCGGAAAGTTATTAAACTATTATTAAGAAATTCACAGTTATTTTAGCGACAAATGGCACGATGTAAACGATTTCGTAATTACTACTTCGATAAAGAAACGGTATCGTATATTGACAACAATAAGGCATTGAGTTATGTTTTCTTGTATTTGTACGAGACCTGAGTGAATGGAAAACTGCGGCAGTTAACTTAATTGTCTTCGATAAGTAGCAAGTTTTCATCTATAAAACAGAGCATTTTTTATAAATAATTCAAAAAATGGCGACCGTGGCAACATTGCATATTTAAATACAGCTCGTCAAAAAAATATTATAAGAACAAATCATTTATATTATTTCAAAAAAATGCAGTTTAGATCAAATGTACGATTTGTCAGGGTTTCGAACCTCACTCGTTATTACCTCATGAATATTTTTTCTAAGCTTTTCAGAGATAAAATTGCTAATTGAAAGAATATTTTAAATGCTGATAAAAAAGATTAAATAACGATAGAATTTTGGTTTAAATCTTAAGGAATAAAGAAGGACCATAATGACAAAGGAACGTACAAAATGATGTTATTAGAAAAGCATAGGCGCTCTTATAAATAATAAACACAACAGACAAACAAGTAGAGAATCTTAATGAGTTAGTGGGTTTGTTATTGTTATTGAAATACTTTGTGAAATATGCGGTAACAAGTGAGAATGAAAATAATATTATGTAAAAATTTCTACATATTATATTTTTTAAAAACAGCATGGAATGTGACAAATATTGCAAGCACTCAAATGATATTCTGAGATCCTTTTTTTCACTTCTGTCCAAAATAAAAAAATATTTATTTGTATTGTCTTTAAATGACCTCTTTTAAACCAACAAAAATGTACACATTCTTTTAAAAACGTAAAATAACCATGAATAAGAAGTAATGTGAGAAAGTTCTTCCTCATAGAAACAATCTTCTTACAATAACAATTTGTGTATCCTAACATATAATAGTACAGTAGATATTGCGTGTTTGTACATAAAATAAATAAAATTTTGGTAAAAGAACCTGGAATACGGAGGAATGTGTAAAATAAAATAAAAAAATCTCTTTGCTCAATTATTTGTTGACAAAAGCAATTATAGGACTTAAAATGTAATAACTTAAAACCATTATTTTGTGTAAGATACAAGGTAATTCGGGGAAAAATGGACACACAGGGGAGACGGGCGATACGCGCATGTTCTGTGTTTCAAAGAGGAACACTGAGAGTTCTGTATACCTACAAGCTGAGATAGATCTTAATTCTAAATTCATGCAAACGAAGTTGGGGCCACAACTAGTACAAACATTTTATTGTCACATATCCGTGACTTGTGATTTGGATCCAGCTAGATCTAGTTCAGTATATTGCAACACATGAGAGTTTCTCGCATGCTATTGATCCTTGTCGCTTATAATTTAATGTACTTACCGTCAAGTTGTAAGATATTAACCACTAACTATAATTGACATTGGTATGCGGATACCAATCCCCTTCTTGCTATCCTAGTATTATTAATATGACAGCCTAGTATAACACGCTGTTATCTAATAGATTTTTAAGTAGAGAATTACATACTGAATCAGAATGTTTTCTATTTAATGATTTTAATAAATTCAAAATAATTAATGGGATATATGATAATATTAAAACAAAATAAACACATGAAATATTTATGATTGAACTAGGATCGATAAAACATGTTTGATGTTAAATATTTTACTAAAAGTGATAGTGGGAATTTGAAATCAATTGTAATTTAAAAATGGGAGATCGATTTGTTTTCTATTTCTATTTAACTTATATTTAGAGAATAAATTAAACTTTTTTTGATATATTATGATGTAAAAGGAAAAAACAAAAATCCTTTTACAATAATATTTCTATTAATTGTTTTGCGATAATGTTAATTAATTGACTTAATGTGGCAGCCCAAGATACAAGCGTAGCTTAGTTTGGGTGCCACTAGCAAATATTGTAACTAAATAATAATACTGTAAATAAATAAATATAATATTATTATGTTGCTGACGAGACTGTGAGTCTAATCACTGTAAGTCTTCCGATAACATCTATGGAAATGCTTCCTTGCATGCGTTCTCTATTGTTTTTCTAGCAATAGCATTTGGCTCATAGTCCACAATATATTAAAAGGTTAAAATACGTGTTTCATTCACTACAAAACCTTTATAATGGAACTTAAATTGTTGTAAGTAATTGTTATATATGTTCTGAGTTATTTATAAAATTAAGTAAAAAGATGTGTTATTGACAAGAGTGTTTATTTCAGAGTAAAAATGTAACTAGGCAAACAACAAAACAATAACATTCAAATTTTTACAAAAATAGAACACATGAAAAATATTGGTCACTACAAAAGGTTACATTCTACAACGCAAATGAATTATGCAGGACATATAATATTACCTGATGAAATAATCAGATT
The DNA here is from genome assembly GCF_014839805.1 of Manduca sexta. Classification (NCBI taxonomy): domain Eukaryota; kingdom Metazoa; phylum Arthropoda; class Insecta; order Lepidoptera; family Sphingidae; genus Manduca; species Manduca sexta. The sequence continues at coordinate 11,033,861 of NC_051137.1, read as the reverse complement.
GTAATTAATGTAGAAAACTATTTTTTTTATCTGTGTTTATAAAAAATATTTATATCTACACTTTTTATACTGCTGAAGGCATTCTCTATCAGTCAACCTATTGATATACTGCTTCATGCTATTCATATTTTACCTAACAAACTTAGCTTTCTAGTAAAGAATGTATCTTAGAAATCAGGAAAGGCGTGCCTACGTGAAGGAATTATGAATGGGTATACATTCTATTGTACGTTAAATTAATTGCCGCTTCCAGTTTATGAAAATAGTCAATTCTTTAACTCTGCTCTAAAAATCGCTAATTATATTTATAATAAGATTTTAAAGTTGTTCAAACTATTAAAACTTTACTTTTTGAGGCGCAAATTTTAAAGTTCACATTAAATTAGTTTTAATTCAACTTTATTTCAGTCCATAATACGTCATGTTCAGTATTGGAGAATGTCCATTTTATTAATGTGAGTTCAATGTTATCTCGTCAGGGCGTTATTCTGTATGATAGTGTAAACGCGTAACGCGGCCGTGTCATGTTATCTTCGAGAAATGTGCGTGGAATGGTATTCTGTAAGCCAAATTTCTATAGTCTTAAACGTGATACGTTGTGTTACGTGCTTGTTACGCACTGTCAAAATAACGTGCGGGATAGAGAATAAGGCCCCAGATTATGATTAAGTTCAAACTTGTCTAGTGCTCGGCACGTGATTACATCTATGATAATTATTGTAGATATAAAATAGATTAATTAAAGACAATTATATATTTACCTACGTAGTAGGTAAAATAAATAAATATTAACTGAGTCTTGGGAATCCAAGTCTTTGCTAGTCTGTTATTACCTACTCTTAAGCGATTTAAGTACCTATTAGTGGCGAAGGGTGACATTTTCAAAAGAGAACCCGACTTAACATTATATAGATAATGATGAATGCCTAAACGCGGTCTGATCTGATAAAATCGTTCTAATGATACTTAGATTTTACATAAATTATGAAATGGTACTCGGCAGGAATCGTCTTATAAAGAGGCTTTGCCACTGATACCTATACTATTAGATTACACTAGCTTCCGCTCGCAGTTTCGCCCGCGTGGATTTCGGACTTCAAAAATGGAGGAGGTGCTCAATTTGTCGGGATGTTTTTTTAATGTATGGTGGTATGCAGGTGGTCCGATTGTCCGGTCAGGGTCTGATGATGGGATCCTGGTGAAATCGAAGGAAGCTAATAGCATGATTCAGTATTCACGCGTGATGGCTTATTATTAGCGTATTTCATGTATAACTTTGGTGTTTCTATACCGATTTCTATGATTCTTTTTTATGGAATATTTAATAATGTTAATTTTTTTAATTAGGGATGACTGTGAGTGTTATAAACGTAAGAGTAGACAAATATAATGAGAAAGCTTCGAACTGCTAAGCTATCGGGAGTTACACGTGTTATTGTGAGTCAACCATAAAAGATAGACATATGCTGTCGTGGGATATTTTTACATAATTTTAAGGAGAACGTTTCCGTTATACATGATTTCTGCGTAGCTTTAACCATTAAGGTTGCACACGCGACGGCAGCTTAAAAAATGGAGTAACTTCTCCCGTTTTCCCAACATTTCCCTTCACTGCTCTGCTCCTATTAATTGTAGCGTCATGAAAAGTATACTATAACCAGCACAGGAGTATGACAAATAATTGTACCAAGTTTTGTTAAAATCCGTCGAGTAGTTTTTGTTTCTATAACGGTTATACAGACAGACAGACAGACAAAAATTTTACTAATTGCATTTTTGGCATCAGTATCGATCCCTAATCACCCCCAGTTATTTTGGAAATATATTTCATGTACAGAATTGACCTCTCTACAGATTTATTATAAGTATAGATAGATATAGATCAATATTCTCTAAATATTTTTTTTAAATTAGTAAAATTGAGTGTCGCCATTTAAGAGTGAAACTATGCATTATATTAAGTTAATTAATAGTCAAAGCGCTGTAGTTTCGCACATTAATACATTATATTCTTTATAATTATACTTACTTGCTTTCTATTTCTATCAAGAAACCTTGTGTAAATAAGGCGAAAGTTTTATTATAATGATATAATTTTTTTACCTTACCTATGGGATACTTACACCCCACAATCTCGATGGTGAGAGAACGTATTAGTGGTGAAGAGTGAAATTGTCCCAAAGGGAACCGACACTACATAATATAGGTATTTATATGCATAAATGCGATCTACAAATCGTTCTAATAACAATTAGATTTTACATAAAATACGAAAGGGAAGCCGGCAGAAATCCGGTTTTATGGACACTTCACTGGATGTTGAGTTTATTATATAAAAATATATAGACAATTAATATCAGTAAGTTAAACTCAAAATATAGTCCTGTGCCAATTACAATTCTACACCAATAAATTAACATTCATAATAAATATTCGTTGTAACAATGAACAAAAACTGTGTTCGAAATAAATTCAATTCGTACTTAAAAATATGGTGATATAGTTTAAATGGTTAAAATATGTGTTATTACTTATTTGGTAAATAAAATTAATGGAATTGAGACCTGTGACTTAAAGAGAAGATAACACTCTTGGTCGGTTTTTACTCTGTTCGTTTAGTCTTGTGTTACGTTATAAATCATACAAAATAAAGCGTAGACCTACAAAAATAAAACACGATCTAAGAACTACTAGTACTTATCGTAAGCAACCATGGTACGACGGTTTCTTTTAAAATATAATTTATGTTAAAAGAATTCAACACGTGATACGAAAGGAAATTGGGAGTAATACTCTATTTTTTAATTATGTTGACATTTAAAAGTTCTTTCATAATTTATTCAAACATAAGTAGATATTTCATCTTATCACGTAGTGCAACTAGTATATCTATTATGCTAACTAATGCAAATATTATAGAACCTGATGATTTTGTTTACGAGTTCAGATTTTCAGAGGCCTAATTTGACGGATTTTTTGCAATTTCAAACCAGATTTTGATCGTTATTTATGAGTTGCTAAATGGTTTTAATCACCCCCTATTTTTTGCCCATCAAATATCCATTAATTCACTATGGCGGATACTTAATTAATGTTAAAAGCCTAGTTGAAACGATAAGGTGTTAAATTTCATAATTTATACCTGACACAGCATTTTATATTTTAACTGTTCGACCATTAAACTACCGCGATAGTTTGTTTATATCCCTTAAATATGTGAAATAGTTAAAAATGATTAATATATTTTTTGAACGTTCTTTACATTCACCTTGAAAAATATTTATTTAAATTCTGCGCGTATATCGATAATTCCGCTGAAACCTTTTATAGAGTCCGCCTCAAGTTTTCGCAATACATAATACTGCATTGATTTACGACATTGTAGCATTAGCAGCAACAGTTACTATATATACTATTATATATACGCTAGTACTCTCACAAACCGTTTCACAAAAAGGATACTACAGATACCAGCCGCTCAAAGTATATCTAGTATACTCAAAGGATTCATCGTTATAGAAATTAATAATTATAAAACAAAAGTTCATTATTTTCGATAAGAAAACTATCGAAATCAATTCGTTACGGCTTTCCATGTCGGCCATGTTAAAAAATATCTGGTTTTTGAACGTTGTGAATAATATAGGCGATCAAGGTCGTTGCGGTTTGCGAATTTAGTCATAAAATATGCTATACAGATTAAAATAAATCATTTTATAAAAAAATATACCATGGTAACAAATATTTAGATTTCGGTTAACAGGCGAAGCAATCCTTAGTGTTTCTGCTATAACAGTGTAGGTAACACATAATTACATTAATTTATAAACAATTCAGAAACTAAAATTATTCAAAAACCATTGGGATTTCTTTGAGAATAATTAAAAACTACCGGTTACTTTTTGCTAATAAAATGATTTGCAATATTAGCAAACCAGTACTACATACTACGTAGTTATGTCCATTGAAATAACAGGGCAGGAACCTTGAACGCAGCCTACTTTTACACACACTGTATCTTTTGAATTCATTATAAATATGTCTTTATGTAATATAATGCAATATGTTCCCACGATTTAAATTTACGAAATGTATGTTAATTGTTAAGTATATGTAATATTAGTATATTAAAAACCCTCTAATCCTGCGACGGTTTTATATAGGAAATACAAGGACATACAAATACACAGACGCATACGTATCACAGCTATATTGTGACAATTGACTGCCACTTCGCAACAGAATCACGCAGTGATCGTTCGCCTGATGGTAGGCGCCATGCTTGCCCATACACAGATTATTGGATTACGTCACATTTAGAATAGCACTGCTATGCCCTCGTCACTGAAATCCCGGACGTTGTCTAATGACGAATTTAATAAAACTGTCTTCATTTCTTTAAAATAAAGCAGTATAGCGTTGATAATACAGCCCCCTCCATGGTATACATACATATTTTTGTAGAAAGCATACTTAGCACATAACGTGTAAATGATTAATCAGAAGATAATGTCTAGAATATTGTTTGTAGATATTTTACAATAAAGTGTGAAAATTGTAATCAAAAAAACGTTTTAAAAAGATATTTGATGCTGACAAGTCTCTATCTAATTGGATTTAAGTCATTGGAACTTGAATATATATTTTTTATGGTTAATATATAGTAATTTCGTTTTAACATACGGGGTCTACAGAGTCCGGCCCCGCATCGTCTTAAAGTTGTAAAGTAAAATATATTTCTAACCACAAGCAGCGGAATGAGAGTTCTTTTATGTTCCGGTTTGAATGACATTTTAGTTAATGTAATTAGCGGACAGTGGGCATAACGAAACATCTCAAGGGACTCAGGGTCGCACGCACAGTTTTGATATTTTCGTTTCTCGATGGCTTTGCCACTTTTTTAGGGCTGATATTTTAATTAGTCGTGCGATTTGGTTATGTCCTTCACATAGTTGAATTACCTCGTGACACAGTTATGAAAAAAAGATGACAGTTTCATTGTTTTCCGAAGTCGATACTTTAATGTTTTTTTCTTCTTTTAATACGTTTTGCAAACAAGGATATGTCCGAGCTAATTTCATATTTCTTTTTAGGCAACCACTGCAGTCATCGGCTTGGTATTGATGTTTGTATGTCAGACACAATCTTCGGCGTTCATTCAAGGTCTTCAAACATTCACACTGGAAGAACTTGTGCCTTTAAGAGCTGAGTTCTACCCAGATCGATTGTCAATACAATGGGTATCAGGTTAGTATACTAACGCGAAAATTTACCTTGAAATAAATTAATTTATTGTTATAAACGAAATGAAAACAGAATTCTTTATTTGAATCGATAGAATATTATGAAGACACATGTTATATTATAGTTGTAGTTAAAATACAAAAAAATACTTGTGGGTTTTTGTTTTACAGCCTTTGAACTGTTATCAATATTTTTCAAATCTGTTTACAAGTTTTCGAAATTGCCCATCTCTGCAAACTTGGGAGGATACAATTTAAAGATCTTAACGCAACAGGATACACCATAAAATCCCTATTCTTTAGTGTAAATTTGGGTATGCGCAGTTATTATAATACTTTCATCGATAATAGGAAAATGCAATCTATTAGGTACAATAGAAGTTAAAAAAGTGAACACGAAAGACGCTTATGCAATAAATATTTTTATTTAAGCCTTATTGACTGAATAATTATCACATCAATAATGATGGTGTTTGCAATTACGAAATTTGATTCCCCAAATTAATAAACCAAACCTTTTACACAGTAATTTTAAAATGTGGTTGGATGGACTGGAATAATTTAAGGAAAATACCAAAACACGATGGCATTAAATATTATTTTTATTAATGTGGTGTCTTTGTGGGGATTCTCAAGTTCTTGTGTCATGATGGTTGCATTTTTGAAGGTGTAAATATTACCGAAGCAAGTAGTGTAAAGAAAAACTAGGCTGAGTCAGAATAGCCCTGGGTTTAAGATTTGCTGATGTATGTAGATTGTTTCCAACTTGTTCTGAAAATGTTTAGGGACGGTCTTTGTCCTGTGTGGACAAAGACCGTCCCTGTGAAGTGGACATTTTGTACCTGATGATAATGTTGGCTTTAAAATTAAACACATTCACGCCTTTTATTCCCGAGGTGTAGGCAGAAGCGCAACTGGTGCATCTACTTTTCGCCGTGTATTCCATCCCACATGGTGATAGGGAGCAATGATTTTTTTGTAAACTAATATGTTGCCAGAACTATATTACACAGACACTCATTACGCATTTATCCCTGAAGGAGTATACATGGGCGCAACCAGGGCATCCACTTTTGCCAAGTGTGTTTCGTCCGATGATATTAGGCACAAATTCCAGACTTAGGGTTGATACTGAGTAGAAAAACCCAATATCAGTTTGGATGACCCGGGGAATCGATCCCGAGACCTCAGCACTGCAGTCATATCGAAATATACTAAGCGACGGAAGCAGTTAAAAAATAAAATATAATGAACAATAAATTTTTTTCAGATAATGAATATATTTACACAGAACGTGGCACTGGCGTGAGGAAATATAATGTCAAACATGGCACCTATGTTACCATTTTGGACGAAATTGATTTGGTAAGTGCCAAAACGATATATTCAATAGTATCGATTGTGAAATTGTATGAAAAATTAACTACGATTGTCATTATCAGCTTAAAATTGTGCAAAAAAGAGTGACACGATATAACAATTCGATAATGCCTTACAAAGAATTTTTTGTAAACAATTTCAGTTTTGCACTTATATGAGGAAAATTGAGAATTTTTAAACGGATAAATATCGAAATAGTAACCTACAATATATTTTCAACGTAAATTGTAAAGTTACTGTTTTTATAACTCATTAAGTGCATAAGGATGTCAATGTAATGAAATAAATTAATTTGGATACTTTATGATATTTATTTTATGTATATTTGTACCTTATTTTGCTACAAGTACTAATAATCCTTATATTTATGTTTTAGTATAATTTGCGAAATTACACAATATCGACGTTCTCTGAAGATGGAAAGTACGTGTTGCTGCTCAAACATAGGCGAAAGGTGAGTTTCCGGATTTGTTTATCACCACATAACACCTTACGTTTACCTACTATGTTATGTGAGTATTTCTCAAAATAAATGCACGTAACGAAATATTATTACGATGTCTCCTGTCTCACGTGTTTTTTTGTTTGTCTTAATATATTCAATCTATATATTATTTGATAGAACGAATTCTTAAAGACAAAAAAAAATACGGTAAATTTCGTAACGGTATTTCATAATAACTTTTTCGTTACGCACATTTATTTTGAGAAATACGCATGTTCAATACTAAAATTACAATATTTCTCCAGATTAACTTCTAAACAATTACCAGTACTAATAAAATTTTTAGGTAATTCAAATATTATATAAAAATTCTTACTGCATATTTCATTACGTATGGGTACCGCAGGGTGACAAATAACCCGAGCTTTGATTTAGTGGTAATTTATGGATACAGTTACAGGAAAAAGGTTCACCGTCCTGCCGTTACAGAGGTCATTCACATTCACCAAGTGTTTTCTTGGTATGCAAGGAGATTAACGAAATGCATAAATAAGTTTATTACTGTGCTTTATTACAATCCACTTAGGTTCGATATTAGGACTTTATTTTAAAAAACACACCGTAAATTCATCATGATTTGAATTTAACGATCACTTTATTCTGTATCGGTGATACGCCTTTATTACGATTGCAACTTAGAGGGATACGACAAAAGTTAAATTCCAATAAATCGATGGTCACGTATGCCCTTTTCTAAGATGTCTTACTTATATTACTTTATATAGCCGCTTCGTAGTCATCATTATTTACAAATGACTTGATAGTTATTTTTAGCGAGTGTTACTGCTAAGAGAACTTACAAATTGATTTTAGCAACAACTGACAGTTTATTGTTGATTTTAGGAAGTTGCTAATAGAAAGATTATGTCTTATTCACTTACAGTCGGCCACAAAAGTAGTTGAATATATTAAAGAATTCATAACACATCAAGTATAATCATAATATTCTATTTACTTTATCTAAAATGAAATAAACCTCATGAAGTTTATTTTAGTGGAGACAATCTATTGTTGATACTGACATAAAAGTGTAAAGGCGATTTGAAATTTTAATTTGTTCAACTATTTTTGTGGCTGATTGTACATGTTTCTTCGCTAATCAAGATCGACGCAATCTTAAATACGTAAGAAAGTAAAAAAGACAAAATCACGAAGCAGTTTTTGTTATGCATCGAGGAACGTTGCTAGTGATGTCTTAACTATACATAATTTACTTTTCAAATACCTACTTACAACATATACGATGGATAAACATCTAAATTCTAGGTGAACTGTCTCGAAATACTTTTATGCCATGCGACTATCAAGCGAGGAGTTTTTTGTCTACATTTTGGTGATATTTAGTTTTTATTAAGCTAGTCGATAGTTAAATTTCAATTTTAGGCATATATTTGATATATAAAAGATTTGAACTAGAAACCTTGATAAACCGCAGACAGCACGTTTTATAATCGCATCACAAAACACGTTGACGCACAACAGTGGCCAAGGGTGAAATTTTTCGAAAGGAAACTCGATACAACACGTAGGCACTAATAATATTATGTGTAAAAACAATCTGCAAAGCGTTCTAATGATAATTAGATTTTATATAAATTACAAAAGGGTAGCCGGCAGGAATCGGATTATATTATGGACTCTACGCTTCTGACGCACAATGAGATTCCGGGATTTAAATTGAGATTGTTTTTACATATTCGATACTGGAATTATTGTCTGGCTCTGCATATCATATGAATAATATCAGCCCTGTATTATATACTTGCCCACTGCTGAGCACGGGCCTCCTCTACTACTGAGAGGGATTAGGCCTTATTCCACCACGCTGGCCTAGTGCGGATTGGTAGACTTCACACACCTTCGAAATTTCTATAGAGAACTTCGCAGATGTGTAGGTTTCCTCACGATGTTTACCTTCACCGTTAAAGCGAACGATAAATTCACACATGATTTTATTAAAGTCAGAGGTGTGTGCCCTTGGGATTTGAACCTGCGGACATTCGTCTTGGCAGTCCGTTCAGAACCCAACTAGGCTATCGCCGCTTCTGCATATCATATTGCGAGAACCAAAATATTAGTGATTAAAGAATTTAAGTATATACTCGAAGAGTAAAATAAAACGAGTATTCAAATGTTCAAAACCATAACAATTTTCTGATATGCATCGTCGATCAAGTATGCAAAGTTGGAAAATAGTTTCACTAGATATTTACGTGCGTCCACTGCCGATGCATTATTTTGCATCAAATCTTGTAACAGCCATACATATTTTTGGGTCAAGGCGTTCTTCTTCATTTTTGTTTCAGAATATTGCATAACGACCTTCTTTAAACGAAGTATAGACGAAATTAGTGGCTAATATGTAAAGTTTGTTTCGAGAATTCGTCGAGATTTATTTTACGAGCCACGTGATTTTATGAGTATGGACATTCGTTGTATTGGGAAATCAAAATTGATGTAATTTTTAGGACTTTATTCTGAAAATTAACGTTGATTTTAAATTTATAATCGTTTGAAGTATGTGTTGGACATTCAACGGAATACCACACTATTAGGCATGTGCTAAAATTGAATATTAACAGCTCGTTATCAACATTTTGTATCATGTATACGACGCAACAAGTTGAAAATCTCTTTAAATTAAATAGTGCAATGTAATGTTTAATATCAATCACGTTTTCCATTTACTTAAACAAAAAATGCATTTCTTCATCAAAGTTATATTTATCGTTCTAGATGTTGTAAGTGTATTGTTTGAAAAAGTATTTTTCGTTAACTTTGGACAACACTTGTAACTGTTCGATAAAAAGCAACTATTTTGCAGTATTTGTGATTTTAGTTTTTTTAATAAATTGAAGGCTCCATCAATCATTTTTATAGGCATGCCATATCATAGTAACTACGCAATCTATCTGAAACATTTATGCTCTATGTCTAATATAATTTGTATAAAAGTTTAAAGCCATGTAGCTATCCGAATACTTTTATTATGAATTTGGAGTAAAAGTTTAAAGATCTTATTTTAATGTTCAGTCAATCAGATATGAACAAATATAATTCCATTATACACATTTTTTATATTTTAAAGCGTAATAAGTTACACATAAAGAATAATTAATCTTTAATACATTGAAATACAGTTACACAAACGTTTTTTAATATCGACAAGTTAAAACAGCGTGCGAAATCTATTTTGTTACGTTCATTATTGTTTTAATAACATTCACGGTTGAGGACACACTGCTATAATTAAAATTTTGTTTTGGCGGCTTCTTGTATTGAATTCGAATATGTTTCGGGGTTTTGTTTTGGGCTTACCCATTATCCATACTATGTCAACTTGGGGGGGCTATAACCCAGCGGTAGAGAAGACCCGCGCCCAGCAGTGATAGTTGATAATATTATTATTTAATTATACTCACTACATAAACGCGTGTTTTCATGGTTTATAATTTATAGTATATATCAAAAATACTTTATGGTAATTATTTCCTTTGCGTTAGTTACACGATAGTAATTTAATTAAAATATATATTATCGATTATATTATAATTCGCTACGGTCTCAAAAAGAGACCGTGAACTTCACACTATTTAAAGGTTTCCGATTCTAGACAATTAATTAAAGATAACCTCCGCATTGCAATCAAATTAGCGTAAAATTAATAATCTTCAAGCAAAAATTAATTATTGAATGACCATGCATCAAACAACATCAGAAGTTATTTTATACATGCATGCAATACACAATCTTGTTAATTAATTCGATTGTTGTATTAAATTTCAATCACATTTCTACACAGAAACCATACACATGCCATAAATTCTCGTCTTAATGTTCGTAATAATCAAGATATATTTTAAAGGCAAAGGTTTCTTCGACATTTTAGGTATCAAATGTTTTGATTTTGTAATTTAATCTTGATCCTTTTATTGTTTTTCAGCTGTACCGATATTCGACTCTAGCGGAGTATTCCGTGTTGGACATCAAGAATAAGTAAGTTATATTAAACATTTTAATAATAACAATTGACAGTTATAACTACGACTTTAGTGTTGACAGTTTTATACTGGTGTAGTTTCTCGAAAGATAATGATAACTATGTTACATTAATTATAGCCCCAAAAGTGTTTTATAGCTTACTAATAGAAAGTAGGTCGGCAGGTCTTAGCGAAAGTTAAGCTTGATTTGTTTCTCAACTTGCATATAAAGGCGATTCGATAAACCGCCACGATGATATTAAATTACATTAAAGTAGTTTTTAATTTTGATATCCAAGATATTCCAATTGTTATACTTAGGTATTCATTGTGTGAATTAAATATTAAAAGTATTCATTGTCTGCATAATATCCATGAAAATTTTATGGAACATTTGCTAACTTTTCTCTTCCTCAGTCACAATGTTCCAACTGGTCAAACACGTGCTCTTAATGTTAGTACGCACACGAAAAGAAAAATTTGTAGACGACTTGAACAATTGTGGTTTTTAAATAATATGTTTTAATTTCTCAAATGAAAATTTATACATTACGTTGGTAATTAATGGACTATTTCAATAGTATACGCTAATTTTTATGTTCAAAAGTTGGTATAGTTATTTGTCGAGTCACGCTCATTTAAGGAAAAATATTAATATCTATACAATAATCTGTATTTATATAAGAATAATTTATTTATTTCATGTCCATGTAACATTACAAAATGTTAACGTGTCATTCCTTTTAGCTCAAGACTTTATCTTAAATATCTTTACTTTTTTAAAACGGTGATGCTCTTTATATCGTGGATTAGTGACTCATGATGCCATAATGGTTAGGGTTATTAAGATGTGTAAAATATGTTCTTATATAAGATTATTATTAACACATTACCGTTTTAGCATTACTGACCAAGTCAATTTAGAAGTGTAGTGCATTTGTTATAGATAAAAACTGTACGAGATCAAAATCATTTTAGTAGTGTGACAAGTTCATCGTGTTCGCTAATTGCATTTCTTAGTACATTCAATAGAACAAAAGTAATAAAAATCTAGGCATTAAGCCATCATGTAAGTGATAACTTTAGTATAGTCACAACTTATCGATTTTAGTGACATTACTTCAGTTAATTTGTACCTACTACTCTTAATTCGATTTATTGACTTTGAAATCGAATCATTATTTTATAGTTTTATGATATAACGTATTACTCTTGAGGCGATATAATATAAGGGTATAATTAATAATTTTTGATCGACCAAAGATATGTAAATTTCGGAATTTACGACTTTTAGATTATCTGTAATTCTATCAGATGATTTAGACTCTTCATATCAATGGAATTCCTTTTTTCCAGAGCAATTTTGAAGCTGGCAGATAGTCCGCTCCAGGTGGTAGTGTGGGGTGGCGGTCGATCGCTAGCTTACGTTCAGAATAACAATGTCTACTACGTACCAGATGCACTGCGTCCCAGCTTGGTTGTGGCGTTAACCACTGAAGGAATACCTGGAGAGGTCTACTATGGTGCTACTGATTGGATTTATGAAGGTGGATATTGTTTATTTCCACTTATTTTGGGGGTTTAACCCCAAAAACCTGTTTTCTTATTATATTTACATATTTTGTCTAAATTTTGAACGGATCTATAATGTGTTGGCCTTGATGAGTTGTAAAGCATTCGTAACTTTTTAATGGAGATGGTAGGATATACCACTTGCCATCAGGTGCAAAGGGATCGATTTTCCGTGCACCTATAAAAAATAATTATAACGATGTCTAATGTGAATGTTATGGAGTCATATAATACTCAACACGTAATAAATCGAATCCCCTGAGCTTTTAGTGAAAGTAGGAGTCTGCATACCTCGCGATAGCTGCCGGTTGATACATAGAAAAACGTTTGTTCTGCCGTATAGCCGAACAAACTTGGGTTATTTTTCACCTGTTTCTCGCATGTTGTCATTTGCCAATAACATTCGTAATGATATTGATATCTTCACTGGTTCTGTAGCCTCAATAAGATCGAAACTCAATAAGTTAATTACTTAGGGATAAAAAAGAATAATTCATCCTTATTATACATTTTTTTTTCTTTAAAATTTAGTAATTTGTATAATTTTACGATCTAATTTAAGCACTAACTTGATTAATATTATTTAAGTGTCTCACTAAGAATACCTAATGCATGTCGGATTCACATCTAGTAGATGTCAAATATTATTGTATTGTTTCATACCTTTTACTTATAGCATGTAATATGTTTGAACATCAGTTTTGTGAATTAAATAAAAAAAAAAAAAAAAAAAAATAATGTTTAAATAAATAGTATCATCAAAAAGGAATGTAACCCTGGTATAATGAATTATTTATTATGTTATCCTCGTTATTTATATCTACAATATCAAATTTGAGGCTGACTAATTACCATACATAAAAGATGAAATAGTGTGTTTTTGTTACACTTTATTAATGTAACTTTATTATAATTTCAGAGGAAGTGTTCAATGCTGCAGAAGCAATATGGTTTTCTCCAAGTGGCACGTACTTAGCTGTGGCTTATTTCAATGATACTCAAGTGGAATCTGCAGTATTCCCCTACTACGGAGATCCAACCGACATCAACAACCAGTATCCTGAGATCGTTCAATTCAAATATCCGAAGGTCGATATATAATTAGATGGCCTTACATCATTTAACTTGATATTTTTGAATATTTTGCATAATTTCTAAATTATATCATTTCTAACTAAATTTAAAAATTTGTGACTCAGAACTTGACATGTAGAATAAAGTATTAAAAGATCATTAACTTTTCAGGCAGGTCGAACTAATCCTGATGTTGGATTACGCGTGTTCAAATTAGATGAACTCAACAATGAACCTTGGAACATACCGGCACCAGTAGATGTTGTTGGCTTAGATCACATTCTGGGGAGAATCAACTGGGCCTCTGACCAAAACCTCGTGGTATTGTGGCTAAACAGACGACAGAGTATCAGTATCCTTGTCAATTGTGACCTGAAGAGGGACAAATGCAGTATAGTAAAAGAACAGACTGAACCAAACGGTTGGATTGATATCACAGCGCCGTTCTTTGATAAAACTGGCACGAAGATGGTGGAAATACAACCCTTGTATAACGGAGAACAGAGGTTCCCCCACGCGGCGAAATTTGACTTCAGCTCTTTTACTACAGAAGATTTAAGTCCGGGTAACTCGACCGTGACGGAAATTTTGGGCTGGAATCAAGAAACTGACACTGTTTATTACATAGTAGCGCCGGGCTATGTGCCCTGGTTGAGGCAAGTTTGGGCGACGTCTGGCGGCGTCGTGAGGTGTGTGACGTGCAAAGAACCGTCCTGTCGACATGTTACTGCTGATTTTTCGTCAGGCGCAAATTACGCGGTAATAACATGCAGTGCCTGTAATATACCTCCCAAAATATTTTTATATGACAGCGTGGTAAGAACTTATTATTAATATCAGTTATATTAGAACTAAACATATTTTAATTATACGTATGTATGTCTGCCTTGGTGGGGCAGATGTATTACAGTACGACTGCAGTACTGAGGTCTCAGGTTCGATCCCTGGGTCGTGCAGTCATGTTGGGTTTTTCTACTCAGTATCAGCCCGAAGTCTGGAATTTGTGCCTCATATGACGATAGGTTCGCATCACATATGGGACAGAATAAATACGGTGAAAAGTGGGTGAACTAGTTGCGCTTCTGCCTACCCGTCGGTGATAATAGCCATGACTGTGTGTATCTATTAGTATATATATTTTCTTATTTATTTTCGCAGGCGGATACCTTGAAACTTCTACAAGACAATCGTCGGTTAACTGACACTTTAAGTCAATACAAATTACCCATGACTCTCTTCAACATGATTAACATTGGTGAGGAGATCAGAGCTCATGTGAAACTGCTGCTACCTCCTGGAATTAAATCAGGAGAGAAGTACCCAATGGTTGTGAGAGTTTATGCCGGCCCAGGAACTACCAGAGTTCGGGATAATTACGATTTAGGTGAGTCTAATTTCAGTGATGGTGATGACATTTTTTTTTATTTCTAAGGACAATAAACTGTTAAATGTTGAATTAAATTATAAACTAATCTTGATCTTGATGTATATTAATACACATAATCACGACAATATGCACATTTTGGTATTAAAAAGATTTAAGGTGGTAGCTCAAGGTCCATTTTCATACATTTTGTTTCGGCTTTAATCTGGGTAACTAAACAAGTATTGGCAAGTAAAGAATTTAAATTCACGTCTAGTTAGTGATTAGTTCTCGCACTTGAAAGAAAAATCTAAAAATAATTAATAATCATGGATATTTCTGCCGTTAAAATTTCGTCATATTAAATTTTAAAGGCCGAAATATCCATGATTATTAATTATTTTTACGTTTTTTCTTTCAACTGCGAGAACTAATCACTAACTAGACGTGAATTTAAATTCTTTACTTGCCAATACTTGTTTAGTTACCCAGATTAAAGCCGAAACAAAATGTATGAAAATGGACCTTGAGCTACCACCTTAAGAATTCAAGAACATTATACATATATCATTGATCCTATTAATATTAATTATCAACTAGCTGTCGACAACGTTGTCTGCAGGCATTTAGATCTATCTCAGCCTGTTACACCTACTGATACACTTCCTCGAAAACAGACCTACCTTATGCTACAAAAAATAAAGCTTCATCAATATTATTTAGACTTGGTTTCAAACCAATTATTGGTTTTAGAGTGACATGCCAACGAACATTTTTTTGAGAGAAAGTTCACAATGTTGTTTTACGATATGTAACTTATTCTTCGCGGCTTCAAGGTATTTTTTCCAAATACCTTTTAGTTATATTTTTCTACGTTAATTTTGAATAAGCATTTGTATTTCGTTTCCACAGAATACTACAACACGTACTTATCGGCGAACAGAAGTATTATAGTGGCATCTATTGACGTGCGAGGGTCTGGTGTGATGGGCGTGGAGGCCATGCATGCTGTGAACACCGCTCTAGGCACCGTCGAGATATCTGACACCTTAGCTACCATCAGGTATTATACGTAGAGTTGTAGAGATCATAAATATGAATTATTTGGGAGTTTCTGCTCAGTATCAGCCTGGAGTCTGGAATTTGTGCCCTATAAGGCGAAAGGCTCATCCCTGTCTCATCTTCGGGCGGAACACACTGGCCGAAAAGTGGGTGCCATGGTTCCTAATAAGGCCATCGTCTATTTTTTTTTTTGTGTTGTAAAACGTGTTTTAATACTCATACTGCGATTTTTCTTAGTTCTTTTATTACTATGGAGTGATAATATGTTGCAATTATATCAAATGTTTTTCTTTATATTTTTTGTTAAACTCTATTATGAAGTTTTTAAAATTAGGTAGGACATACAGAGTTCCAACATGTTAGTAATATTAATAATTCGACATGAATAGGCCGAAAATTGCTTATCAGGAATATTAAGTAAATTACCATCTTAATATTATTTCATAAATTTTACATTTCTAATTTCGTTGTTGTTTTCTATTTGCAGGAGTTTAGCAACTTTGTACCCGTTCATTGACCCTGACCGCATCGGCGTTTGGGGTTGGAGCTACGGTGGATTCGCTACCACCATGATGTTGATACAAGACGACCAGAACACCATTGCGTGTGGTGCTGCAGTGGCTCCTGTTACCTCCTGGTTGTATTATGGTAACTTGTTTTTTTAATACTTTCTATATTCTTTGTTCCATTGGTTCTAGTCTACTAGTTGTAACTCAAGCAAGATCTTGGGTTCAATATCAACGAATGGTAATTGAAAATTTGTAACTATATTTTTTATTGAAGAACGCTGAGGTTTCAAAATGATTTGAATTTTGGCGAAAAATTTACAGTGAAGCAAAAGCTATGGGACCCAACCCAATATATGAACTTTATTTTTTTATAAAACAGTGGTGACCAACTGAGGCACGTAATTAAATAGATTTGGACTTATTATCGTTGGTCATGTTATAATTTATGATTAATTTTAAGAATTATAAAATTGTAAATCGATATAACTTATAAACTTTCTTCACCAGATTCAATATACACAGAGCGGTATATGGACACGCCGCAGTCCAACCCTATCGGCTACCAGCGTTCAGACCTGACGGCATTAGCGGAGGACCTTCGCGACCGTCAGTACATGCTGGTCCACGGCACTGGAGATGATAACGTCCACTCTCAACACAGCTTGCAGCTCGCGAAGCAGTTGCAGCATAAAGACATCGCTTTCGAGCAAATGGTTCATAGTTATTCTAATTCCATAGATGTAGTAAATGGATTCAGTCGTTATTTTAATCGTTTCGTACAAACATTCATCATGCTGACCTTAAACCGTATATCAAAGGCAGCGAGCTCATTGCCATTTACGGGACATAATTAAAAAAAAATCATTATCAGATATTACCTTATCATCCTCTTACATTTTTGTCCAAGACTGTATTTTAAACTTTCTATTTAGTAACAAAGCACTTAAGTGGGCAGCATGGTTATACAATATTATACATCTTTTTTCGGTGCCTACGTTTTTAGGCCATAGTACGTCTCAAGGACCTTGTGAAGAGCTTATACTTAAAGCTAAATCGCTCGTGCATATCTGAGACTGGACCAATCATAATTTTACGAAATTTAAACCACTGGCCGTATTTTCGCTTTGTCTCTCTCACACTTTTTCCTGTTTGTTTCAAAATTGGACAAATAGACTATTGTCTATAAATATGTTATCCAAAGGTGTGAACCATAAGTTTTCTAAATCAAAAATTTTTTTTTTACAGACTTACACCGATGAAAACCACTCATTGATGGGTGTCAGCCGACATTTCTACCACTCGTTAGACAACTTTTGGACTAAGTGTTTTAAATAATGTTCATAGATATGTAAATATTTATTTATAAGACTGTGAAATTAGTCAATTTGTGTATGTGATTGCCAATGACGAAATAGTGTGCGTGATCTCTCCATTTGTATATGTTCAATAATTCTATGTATGTAGATAAGCCTAACGTGTTTGTAAATAAATCTGTATAATTATTTATAAAAGTTGCCTTTTTTATATTAATTAATACATCATATTAAACACTAGATTTTGCTCGTGGCTGCGTTCGCGTAAAAAAGCTTTTTCGAGATAGGAGTACCGTTATATATCATTCTGTAAAAAACTGATTATTGTCCTTCCCAGCGTTTCAAAATATCCATACCAAATATCATCGAAAACAGTTCAGTGGTTCAGCCTTGAAAGCGTAAGGGACAGACAGATACAGTTACTATCGCATTTATTAGTATGGATGTTAATTAATGGATTAATTCAAATAATTAAATGACCATGTAGAAAATGGTTGTGTGTTGTGTATGTCGTTGCGTTTGTGCGCAACATGTTTGCGCACCATTGGCGAAAGGTGAAATTTTCCGTAACGGAACCCGACACAACATATAAATACTAATATGTTTCAATACGGTCTGCAAAACGTTTTAATGATAATTAGATTCTAAAGGTATAATCAACAAAAAGGGAAGCCGGTAGGAATCGAGTTATGTGGACCCTTCGCCACTGTTGCGTTGCCTTTCTTCAGCTTTTAAGTCAATGAAGGCGGTAAAAGTGAAAGAGCCAAGTTTATTTTGCGGGGAGCAGTTGTTCTAGAAATCTGATTGTGCCGTGTAACAATCTTAAAGGAGACTTCGGTATTTATATTTGAACTGAGTTCTGCACATGAGCGTTAAAGTACAGATTTATAGGACAGAGACAGGAATTAGCCAGTCAGTTGTTTTGTCATGTAGTTGTCAACTATGTGAAAGTATTGCTCAGATCAATCTTTATGTCGATGATTGCCATTAATCTGTACCCAAACATGGAAATAATATTCAGTCAATCAGCATGTCGCCATCCACTGCTGAATGTAGTCCTCTCCAAGTGAGCGCCAACCATCCCGTGAGCAGCCCGCATCCATCTAAATTATTTATGGAAGCAATATTATGAACATTAATTAAATATTTGTAGTTGTTCCACCAGTCATTTCTTAATAGAAATCCCTATTGAAGAGGTTAAACCTATTTCATTAATGTAAACGTTAATTAACTCCCGCGAAAAGAAAAATATTGAAACGGAAAAAACATTACAGTGACTAAAAAACTAAATGGCGTCATAACCAATAACACACCTACAACTAGTTACATCTTTTCTGTCATGCCAAACAAAATGTTCGCCCCTTGACTATTAATCTTTGGCACTAAGTGTCCGTCTTCCTACAATATAAATTATAATATTCTGTCTCTCCAGACTTGTAATGCAACTTTAAATGTAATTTATTTGTTAAACCACTTTGCTAATTAAAAACGCAACTTTTTTCTTAAAAGAAGGAATAATGAAATAACCTCGTAAATTGACATTTACGTCATTTTCAATATTTATTACACATTTGCTTCAAATTTATGTGAATACAGTTCTTATATTAGTTATACATGATAAGATTCAATATTTTACCGTTACTTGTCAGAAAATGGCCGAGGTTACGTTTGCGATGGTATGTTGCGTTTAAAGATCTTCATTAATCATTATGCATATTACCATGGTGTTATTTGTTCTTGGATAGGCTTTCAGACAATTCTTCAACGATATTCGACTGCGGACCCGACTTAGAAGATAAGGGCACATGCGCAGTGGAGCCATGCGACCCCAATAAATGTTTTCCCGAACCGCGCGTGGTCATAATAGGCGCGGGAATGGCAGGGCTGTCCGCTGCAGCGAGGCTTTCACAACGTGGCATCAATAATTTAGTTGTGCTTGAAGCGTACGAAAGGTTGTATTTTGATCATATTTCGATTTATGTAGTCATTACGTGAATGTAAATCATAATTGTTCAAATGGCAAATGTTTTCAGACCAGGCGGGCGAATACATTCTTGTTGGCTCGGTGACATTGTCGCAGAACTAGGTTCGCATTGGAAGCCAGATAGTTGTTGCACTCATCCTATTTACATGATGTCGGCTACTGAGCAGCCGCCACGACCTGGCGTTCCAGGCTCGGAACACACCCGAGGATTGTTCCACAGAATCGTTACAGGTAAAATGCCCTTCCCACCGACAATAACAGCGTATTATAAATTCCGACAAATAGAACAGGAAGCGGCAAATATTTATTGCCTTGGAGGTAATAAACAACAGGGCTCGCTCATCAATTTTATGAGTCTGAGAATTCAACAAGAATTGCATGAATATCCAGAGGAACAACAACATGACGCAGCAAGAATTATGTTCGGCCTTTCACATATGCTTAGTGCGCGATGTGGTGATGATACGTCTATGTTATGTGCTGATCATTTAGGCTGTTTCATGAATATGCCCGGAGGAGAAGTACGCGTTCCTCTTGGTCTTGTCGGTATTTTAGCTCCATTATTACGACAAATACCTGAAGGAGCTATAAGATATTGCAAACCAGTCAATTGCATTTATTGGGGAACGTCTCAAAAGGCTGGTTACCGGGCCATTGTATGTACAACTGACGGTGAAGAATTTCCTGCTGACTATGTAATAATCACTGTGTCTTTGGGAGTATTGTGTGCAAATTCAGTTGGAATGTTCTGTCCCGAATTACCGGCATCAAAAATAGATGCTATGCGTTGCATTGGCTTTGGATATTGTAACAAAATTTACATGGAATATTGTCGTCCTTTCTGGTATTGGCACAAGGGAAATTTAAATTTCAAATACTGTGGTAACGAGCTGTGCGACCGCTGTGATTGGACGCGAGGAATAACCGCAATAGAAGTAGTACCAAATAGTAAGCATGTTATGTGCGCGTGGGTTGTTGGAGAAGAAGCGGTGATGATGGAAGGGTTATGTGATAAAGACGTTGCTGAGGGATTAACCGACGTATTGCGGCTCTCGACAGGCGATTGTTGCATACCATATCCGATGGCAATCTTAAGGTCTCATTGGACATCAGATCCTTTCTTCTGCGGTGCATATTCGTACGATTCTATTTCCTCTGATGGTCAAGCGCAGCGAGCTCTAGCATGTCCACTACCGGGTCCAAGCGAATCGATTCCTCCAATATTAATGTTTGCTGGCGAAGCCACGGTACCTGGTCACTTTGCAACCGTTTCTGGGGCAAGATTAAGTGGCATTAGAGAAGCTGAAAGAATTGTCCAATTAACTTTGCAATATAAAGGTCCTCCGTTACCTATGTGTGAACCGGTAAAATCTAAAAAAGTGAAAGCACAGAAATGACTGTCATTTAAATATTATACTATGAAAATGTCTGTAATTAACTCTAGTTACATAATAAAGATCCTTTGTCGCATTGTGGATGATATAATAAAGTTTTATGCGCAAGCCACGCTGTACCTACGCCTTTTAATATTTTCATCCGGAACTCATGTGTTCTTAACTAAGAACTTATCTCGCAGAAACTTTTGTGGGACTTTCTGTAGTTCCTGTTGTCAGTTTTGAAACTAAGACGATGTTTGCCGTGCTTAATATGTTGTGTGATCTTTGTTCTTGTGCTTAATTATTTCAGCGCTGATGGTAGAATTGCTTCCTCGATACCCATTATGAATTTCATATTATAATGTATTCTCCAGCAAGTTCAGAAATGTAAACAAAAATCTGTTTTTACAATTTTGTCGTTCTGCATTTTTAAGACGATTATAACTGCATGTGTGGTATACCAATTATCATAGAATTACACAAGTTACGGTATTTTTCAAAATACTAAAGAATTAATTAATAATTATTTAGATATTTGTTTATAAACCTGGAACTGATCGAAAAATACACGATGCGTATTAGTGAGGAATTCTTGATTGACTTGTTACATGGGTCGTACAATATAATATTAAAGCAAACGACAAATCAATTACTAAAATTTTAATTGAGTTTCGTAAAATGTTACTTCACTGGTCTAGACATAATCTAAAATGTCATAAACCTGTGGAAAATACATCAGTAACATCCCTTGTTCTAGACTGAGATTTGCGATTCAATAAGTGGTTCGACTCCCATCATATTATTAGGTGTAAAAACCTTGGTAAATCGCGAATGCGTTGCGTTATTTCTTCTGCCTAGTGGATCGGGAGTTACGGACATGAACTTATCTGTGTATTGTTAAATGATGATGTCTTGGATTAGTGATATAGTTTACACCATTTTAATATTATAGTAGGTATCAATATAGTTCTATTATAGTAGTTATCCATATAGTCTGCCTCAGTGGCGTAGTTGTACTGCATGCGCGGTACAGTGGCGCTCTGGGGTCTAAGTTTCGAATCCCGGTTCGGGCAAAACGATATTTGGGTTTTTCTGCTCAGCATCAGAGCGGAGTCTGCAATTTGTGCTCGATAGGTTGATAGGTTCGCTCCCTATCACATCATGGGACGGAACACACTTGGCGAAAAGTGAATGCCCTGGTTGCGCCCATGTATACCCCTTCAAGGATAAATGCGTGAAGTGTGTCTGTGTATTATAGTTCTACCAACAAATTAGTTTACAAACAAATCATCTACATTGGTTGTTTTTAAAATTCCATTATAGGATTTATTTTAACGTAAAGGTATACTGCACTTTTTATATAAGCCTTTTAAATTGTCTCTTTGCTGCGCGCAGATCTCTTTTACCTTAAAGGCTACTTTCGGATGCGGGTTGTTAGACTTCACAATACTTATACTTTAAAATCCGTGTTGTGAACTCTTAGTTCAAAGTTTCTTCACTACTACAATATCGTCGTTAAAGCAAGCGATAACTAAATATAAACACACAATTTCAATTAACCTTAGGTGCGTAATTGGAATTGAACTTCAGGCCTATTTCTCTTCGTCCATAGTCTATATTTATTTAATTTCGAAATTTATTTACCGATCCATTGATTAACTTATCTGTCTAGTTAAATCTTAGTTCCATCTAGATAAATTCGTACGACAACGTATTTATCAAACTCTACACTTACATTGTGCCGACTTTCATGTTTTTTCCTCAATATTAAGACACAATATCAATTTCTGCAAGTATAATGTTATTACTTTCTACCACTAGTTCCGATTCCAATGTTAGTCATCGAGCAGGTAATGACATTTCGGGAAAGTGAAGTGAGTTTTCTTCATCGATAACTTAATATCGATAAAGTGTAAAAGGTTGAAGTTACGTTTACAAAATAAATTTATCGGGTCATCGAAAGGCACAAATTGGTCTTGCATCTTGAAAAGTTGCTGCTTGAGCATTATGCGGATCGAAACGTCCAGGTAGTGCATTAAATAAACATTCTGACTTCTTGTTCTGGAATTTGAACCTAGTACCTTCTATATAAACTGTTACAAATACGTTGTTACCTACTAGTGAGTTTTATCTACATAAAAATTAACTTGCTTGGTTTAAGTAAAAAACATGAATACTTACTAACATGTTTAAGAAAGATAGGTTCAAATTCATGGATTGTCGTAAGAAGTTCTGTATAAGATTTAAGCTGTTCATATGTTTTTATTTGAATACAAAGGAATAGATTCTGACCCTAATTAAACCGAAATGAGTATCCTAGCCGTCATTTTCAATAAATAATCCTAATCGCATTTCTATCTATCTCAAAAATAGACCAATCAGAACAAAGTTTTTTTGACATACTTACAAACGAGTTATTTTGATTGGTTCATTCTCGGAATGGGATTGAAGATTGAGATTAGGATCGTTTTTTGAAAACGGCTGTAAATAGACTAATATCAATCCACCCACATGCTCACTTGAATTCTGTAAAACATACAAGAAACAGCCAGTTTATTGTCTTTTGCAAGTCCAAAGGCAACACAGTATTCGCCTAGGCACTAGTCAAACGATTCACCTATTTGGGGCGAGTGCGTCCTAACACCAACATTGTACTAGTATTTAAACCTCAAAGCGTGGCTTGAGGGTTTGGGCAAACTTGTGTACAGCAAACACGTTGCGTGCAACTTTACTATAACAAATAGTATAACATGCGTTCGGAATGATTTATTATATCATTTAGATAAATGTATATATTTTTACATCGTTTTCCAACTGATTTAAATTATGATTTAAAATTTAACATGGTTTGTTTTATTGTAAATGATAGACGTCTCCTTAATGCTCAAAAATATAGATCACAGGGATTAATAGAGCGTCATTATTATGTTATCGCGGAGTTACTTTTTAGTTCACAGGTTTCCCTGAACTCCTAATTTTAGCGAAATCTTTTAACAGGTCATAAATATTACTCCGTGTGGCTTTATTCAGCCCGATAGCACAGCTTAACACCCAATAAATCTCCCTGCTTACGAATCTTGCACATTTGAAATAAATCGAAGGCATTATCCTATGTTTGTTTTTATGTGCAAGTTGTAAATCTTTAGTAAACAAAATCTATGTAAGATGTGACCCTGAGTAATGTACTCCGCGTCCTTCGTTCTATTTACGCAGTTGCTAGAAACAAAATATAAAATCTAAGGCCATTGATACGTACACGAAATGAGACTCTTAAGAATTAGCAACTATAGTAGAGTTCATTTTATGGTTATATTCTTTAAGTATGATAGACTCTAGCAGTAACAAAATGTAATACGAGTATCTAATACGTAGTACGTACGAGTATATCGGGGTCTTGATTGAACAACTAATTGTTACATGTATACTGATATTATAAATGAAAAGTTTGTGAGTTACGAGTCTACGTTTGTAATTTATAGAACTACTAAACTGATTATTCTTTTTCTAATATTACTCCTTAGTACTGTGTGCTATTTTGATACTAGGATAATATTTATCTGGACTAAGGCCTAATCCCTCTCAGTAGTAGAGGAGGCCCGTGCCCAGCAGTGGGACAGTATATAATACAGGCCTGATATTATTATTATATTATTATTAAAATTTATCTCGAAAAATCTTTTTATCTGGGCGGAGCCGCGGGCAAACGCAAAAATGAGACTATCATTTTATTGTAGAAAATTTAATTATTTTATGAGAGCATAGTTTATTTTTTTAAATATTATTAAATTTATTTTAGATAATAATTTGACCGGGGTATTAAATTATGAATTCATGGTAGGGGATATTTGAATATTGCGTTATGTTGCACGTATTCGAAAAAATATCTCAACAGTCACCACACCCGATAATAATTTAAAAAGCTACATCGTAAAACTGTTAACATTTACACGATGTTTATTTAAGCATATTAAGCAAGGACATCAGGTAATGTATGAGATCCTGTTGTGTAAAACAATCCATGCGAGTAGTGTAAGATAAGACCGATGAATAGCGGACCGAGGCGGCTGAGCGGGCCGGAGTCGGAGCACGTCTCTGCAGATGGCGGGCTGCGGGAGCACGCAAGAAATCGTCGAGATAGATGCGTGACGCAGCGCGCAGGACCGGCCCCCGCACCGCGCGGTGCGTGCCTGCTCCCCCGCGGCGGTCCTCGCGCGCGATACATCTCCCGACAGAATACATCGATATTCGCGCGGTGCGTGAGGCCGCAGCGTGCTCGGCTCGCGAGTGTGAGCCGCAAGGGTTGTCGGCGGCGTGGAGTGGCGGTGTGGCGCGGAGTGGCGCGGTGTGGCGCGGCCGGTGCGTGGTGCCGGTGCAGGCGGTGCGTGGTGCGGCCGCGAGCCGCGGGCGGGGCGGGCGCAGCGCGGCCCGGACGGCAGTTGCTCGGAGTCAGGCGGGCGGCTCGCGTCGCCCTGCTCTCCCTCGGTGCATCGCTGCAACGTTGCGCTCGCGAACTCGCGACCAGGTACGCGATCTGACAACACATCACACGTTTAGTTCTCATTTTTCAAATGCGTAGTAGTTTTCATTCATTTTTTGGTAATTATGGTTGATTTATTGCTCGTGTCCCGGCCCGGGCCGACATATTTTAATACATTTGCACGTTTATGCCTTAATTATTTTTTATTTAAAGCCATTCTTTTAGAGAATAAAGGTGAGTAAAATTTTCGTCTCCGGATCAGTGAAGATGAAACGTACCGTTATAGGCATGCGTGAGCTGTGTAATTGAAGACAATTAGGCAGTAATTGGGTGCCAGAGGTATATTATATGACAGATTTGGAAGAATATTAGGGATACAGTCATAATCATTATTTTTATATAGCTTTTCCAGACGAAGAGACGCGTTGCGTTTTATCTTGTAGAAGTTATCATGAGGGAGAAAAGAGCAAAAGCACTGGCCAGATGCCAAAAGCCGATAGTGGCACACATCTTTCAGTAACAAAATATTTTAGAAATATCGGGGACATAGTGTAAGAAAGCATTCAAATCGGCGCGACAAATGTAATCCGTGGACTAGATGCTACTATAACGTATATATTTTGCTCGCGACATAACTACATGAATGTGCTATGGATAATTTTATCTAAATTTTTCCTCTAACACAAGACATTCTTTTCGGGGGAGATATTTCTTGTAGAAACCATTTCCTTCGTACCAACAGCTTCCTGAACATTTCTAATTTACGCAAGCTTGCCATTTGCGTTATTAGGCATTAAAAACATAAATAAAGCTAATCGCAAATGCAATCTTTATAATAATATAAATATTAACAAATGTTATAATTTGCCATCCTGTTATTTTAATGTTACGCATGTCGAAAATTAATATTTTTGCTAATCATTCACACACATAGCGTAAAACGTATGATCACAGAAATGCAATACGCGTTAACGATTAACGTAAATACAACTAGAAATTCTGCATGTGAAATTCCAAATTTTCCTCAATAAAATGTAATTTCAGTTTTAATAAAAATATTTATGTTTTCGCACACAAATCCTGCATATCTATGCGTGATAAACATTTGATCAGTCGTCATAAAACACCTACAAGCATTTTGCGAGGGAGCACTGCCCGTATGATGGTCCAATGTAATAGAACATTTTATTCTACATTTAATTTAGAAAATATTTGCGAACGGTATCTCTTCAGCGGAGTGGTACAATGCTGCTGTAATCTTGTACAACTACGTGACTTGAATTCTTAAAATAACACCTTTTTAAGCATAAAACCAGATACAAGACGAAGAGAAAAAGTCTAGTCGCTTTTCACGTGCACAATTCCTTTTTGCATTTTTTTAGCCGTTGTATATTTTTGTTTTTTTAGTGCCGTAAATTTAGTGTACATTTTTACTTTACCTGTCCTTTATAATATTCAAGTGCTTTAAAATTCCGAGAAATTTAAGTTTATTTATCCTCATTATACATTCGTTTTTATCTAAATTAGTCATGACATTTTAGCAAGTGCAACTATAAATTCTGTTAAAATTTTCCTGCTTTGCTACTCTTCGTCGCTGTGTACACTTTGTAACTTCATATTTTATTAATTATTTTTTTTAGTCACTCACAAAGTAAAAAATATCTTTTTGTAGCTGTAAAGTTTGTTTAAGGGGTACTTATGTCTGAATGAGTTTTGAGATAGGACTTCCGCTACCGGTTGTGACTGGATAAACAAATTCTTGTTGAAGTGCTGGCCATCAATAAAATATTTTTTGCTAAAATAAACAAGGTTATGTTATATCAAGAAGCCTAATAGGTAATAATAGCATATATTTCTTATCATATGATAGAGATAAATAGGCTCTACTGAAAATCGAGGCGCTAATTTCGCCTATGTAAGTAATCATTCGGTGAAAAAACATTAGCGTACATATCACTATATACAGGAAACTTATGAAGACCAAATGATTCCAAGACAAACGACTTAACTCTCACAAATATTAAAAAAGAAAATTCTGAAACATTTTTGTATGGTAACAACGCGAAATATTTAGGTCCACTCGTTAGCCACTTGCGAATTCCGGAAAACTAATAGGGCTTGCCAAATTGTCATTTCAGTCGAGAGGTGCTGACGTTTGGGGCAATTTGTGAGTTATCCCTGAGAGATGCAATTTGCCCCTTCCGCCTAATTGCTCCGGAGGCTACTACAAAGCTAGTTAGGGGAAGCTTCACGGTCCACTTGTGTCGCCAAAACCCCAATTACTCGCCCAAGCGGCCAAAGGCTATGTGGTAGTTATTGAAAAGTTAATAAATAAACTTATATGAGCATATGTGCTTGCTTCTATGATTGTGGAAAATTTATGATTGCTTTTCTATTTGGATAGAATTTATCAGTGTTAACAATTATACTATATTAATAAGCAAATCTATGTTTACTTAAATTACCTAACATAATGGAATTGTGTATTTGGAGAATCAGCTGATGTTTAATTTACAACAACTTTACAGGGATAATATTTTTTTTGTTGTGGAGTCAATGAGAACTTAGTAATTTTTGTTCATTTGTTGGCTATAATTTTCAATTATTTACGTAAACATTTATTCCTGAGTATTTATATGTTTACGTTTGTCAATGTTTCTTCAAAAATATTAATAATTTATATTCAAAGAAATTATCAATTTAAAACTAATGTGAAATAAATATCGATCTAAAAGTACGACATTTCTAACATTTTAGTGTATGCATTATACTTATACATGACTTCTTCGGTGACGTTGTTGTATTACGGTACGAATTCAGAATCGTAGTTTCGGGTTCGGCCGGGCAAAGTGGCATTGGATTTTTATAGTCAGTATTAGCCCGGAGTGTGCAATTTGATATAGCGATAGGCTCGCCCTCTATCACATCATGGGACGATTCCGTCGTGTGTGGATTCTCACATGGCGGAAAGTTGGTGCACCAGTTCCGCTTCTGCCTACCCCTATAGGGATAAAAGGCGTGAGCGTGTATGTGGGTATTCCATATTTAGATAAATTTTATATCCCTAATAGTGAAAATAAAAATGCCATAGTTTAGTGCGCGGTTATATTTAAGGTTTTTTATTGCAAATTAAAATGCCTGAAAGATAAGAAGATCGTCTGGGTTAAATTAAATACAGTTTGCATACACACTGTATTTGGTACAAGCAAAATGCTAGATTAAACCTTCTAATTAGTTTCGTTTCTTTGTGGTTTGAAACTGGAATTATGTTTTATTATTGGAATTAAATGTATCTATTTTGTTTGGAATGCATTCTAAAGAATTATTGTTCAATTAAAAAAAAAACATGTTTCTAAATTTCCATTAATTTTCATTTTCGATTCATAGATATTTACTAGAGATTTACACATTCGACAATATCATTCGAGATTGGATTTGCGTCCAATATGTCGATAGATTTCAGGTAGGTATAACATCAGTAATCGTAAAATATCTCTCGTAAAATGTGAATCATTATTTCGACCTTTGTGTATCCTTTTCGTAGGATATACACTCGTATTTATTTATTTAGGTTTGCTTATAGTCGTAGCAATTTTAGATAAATATTAAACCTTCATACCAGTTTGGTATAAGTTGCACAACCAATTACAAGCAAACACATAAAGCAACTAATACACACAATAAAAAGGGTAAAACGAACAATACAAGCTGCAATTATATTGGCCAACCTCTCAAGATCTGATTCCGCAAGACCTGGGCATCGCGACAACAGTTACATCTACTTGCATACAAGTACATTTTTGAAAGTGATTGCAGAGACAAGCTAAGCAAATATGCTGGCGCTGTTGGGCTCTTGGTTGTCAGTCTTCTTAGTTCAAGTTTATTATTTTTTTAGCTATCCGGTTGGATGCAAATATTCTATCATCAACAAAGTACTAATAACATAATGTATTGCACGATCTGATTAATTGTCAGGATTTAGCCTCTTTTTCCCTCGTTGGACACCCTATACCTTTCTCAACGTTAATTAAAAAATATATTTAATATTGAGTACTGTGGTTGTGTCTGTACAATGTTAATTTACTTAATATTTTGTTGAATTATATATAATAAAAAAATATTATCAAATATAAATTAGATAAACAACGTTAGAGTTCCTGTCCTGGCACGGATAGCTACCACCGCCTGTGTGATAGTCTATGGCAATCATTCCTTTTAGGTTAATACGATAGAGCAAATAGTAATAAATGCGACTAACGAGTCTTACAAGATTGTTTCCGTTTTTCAACTTTAATGCATTTACCGTACAATTTATTGATGAATATCTTTCACAAATCGACGTCGCTTGGGACATTCTTAAATATTATAAAATAAAAGCGGCGATAGCCTAGTTGGGTGTGGAACGGACTGCCGAGACGAATGTCCGCAGGTTCAAATCCCAAGGGCACACACCTCTGACTTTTCTAAAACAATCATGTGTGTATTCTTTGTGAATTTATCGTTCGCTTTTAACGGCGAAGGAAAACACAGTGAGGAAACCTGCCCATCTGAGAAGTTCTCTATAGGGATTTCGAAGGTGTGTGAAGTCTACCAATCCGCACTAGGCCAGCGTGGTGGACTAAGGACTAATCCCTTTTAGTAATAGAGGAGGCCCGTGCTCAGCAGTGGGCAAGTATATAATACAGGGCTGATATTATTATTATTATAAAACAAAATCCCCCGATGCGCCTGCCTGTCTGCGTGTACGCGATGAACTCAAAAACTACTAAATGTATTTCGTTAAAATTTGGTATGGAAGAAGTTTAGAATCCTACGAAGACATATTGTCCTGAGAAAATAAATAACGGCACTTTTATCCTGGAAAAACTTCCTGACGCGGGCAAAGCCCCCAGCAAAAGCTAATTTATATAGCAGACGCATCTTCATAATCAGAACTATTTCTTGACTCAACTTGCCGAAGCCATTGAAATATAAGTAGTGTCGGATTTCTAGAAAAGTCTAACCGTACCTAAGTCTTGTTAAAAAGACCCGATTCTCAGTTTCTGCCGAGTTGTCTTTGAAATATAAAATATTCAAGACGAGATATAAATGACCCAGTTTTAAACAGACACATTTTAAAGAACTACATATTTTTTTTCATCTGTTTATATTTTTGGAGAGCGAGTGATTATGACTGTTATATGATTACTAAGGTCATGGAGAGTTGCAAAAAAAAAAACAAATTAAAAGGAGGCTATTCTATATTTTGTTTATCAAAATATTATTAAGGGCGACCTAAAGTATAAACCATCTATTATACTTAGAATTAACCTAAAAAAGAGCAGCGATAGCCTAGATAGGAGTGAAACGGAATGCAGAGACGATTCTCTGCCGGCTCATAAACCAAGGGCACGCAGCTGTTACTTTTCTAAAGCTCTTTGTGAATAATCGTTATATTTGACGGTGAAGGCAAACATTGTGAGGATATCTGCATATCTAAGAAAATTCTTTATAAAAATGTTGAGGATATGTAAAGTCTGCCAATCCGTACTAGGGCAGCGCGATGGACTAAGGCCTAAATCTATCTTGATAGTAGAGTAGGCCCGTGCCCAGCAGTAGGACAGTGTAATATAATAAAAATCATCCTCAAACTTTTCAAAGCAATACCTAATTATATTATAGGTATCGAATCCATTACAAAGAACCTTAAAAGGTGTTACTTAGCAAAGTTTGACATGTTTATATTGATAAGACCCGAAGCGTGAGGTTGGGTGGGGCGGAAGTAAATCACTTATAGGTATTGTAGGTGCGTAAGCTACTTACGAGTTTGACTCACTGGTACTTGGCTTCTCGAAACCTTGCATAAACAGTTATCGCATTAGTTTACTACTGTAATTGTATTCTATTCTAAACTAATATATAAAGTTGAAGAGTTTGTTATTTGAACGCGCTAATCCCAGAAACTAATAAATCTATTTTGTTTTTTTCACTAATAGGACATTACTCATAAGTGCTATAGGCTATTCTTAACGGGAGAACATTTTTTATCCCGGAAAAAGATTTTTACACGAGATAAGCTGTAGGCAAAAGCGAGTATTATAAGGATAGACATAGATTTGATCGAACAGTTTAAGCCGGTGATTTTTCAATTCTAATTTATATGCAAATATCTAAATCGTGGTGGTATATTCTGGGAGTAATCCGAAGATTGGCAGATATACTTTATGTCATTTTGTTGCAGTCTTTAAACATATTTTGAAGAGACAAAGATACAGGGAGCGAATAGAATTATTGTAATAATACTTTTGATCAAAGAATTTATGTAATAATACTATGGAAATTACTATTTATTACATTTAACAAAACGATTTAACAGAGCGAATGTGATTGGCAGTTGTCATGTGTCGTTAACACGCTTTATCCTCACTGAACCATTTTAAATGAGTCCTACTATTATTATTGTCATTTTATATGGTGCTGTTCAGCCTTTTCATGGATAAAAGAGATACGTTATAATAATAAATGTATACGTAATTATAGATAATATGTTTTTTCGTTCTTGATATTCTTAGTACTCGGAATTCGTTGCAAAATCTTTGAAAGTAAGACAATTCTTATGAATTAAAAGGTCGCAGTACGACGTTGACGCACGGTGTGTTGTTTGTTTTGAAAAGCCTTATCATGCTGTCTAATTCCGTCGTCATTTATGTAACTGTGAGCCGGACTACTAATCGTCAACATTAATAAAAATAGTGTAATAATAATCGCCGATGAACAAATTACCAGAATACTTTGACCCAAAGTGTTCGGATATGACCTACTTCCCGGGAAACATGGCAGGCTAATATTCAAATAGATAAATCAAACGTCTAGTCCTGCCGACTTTTTGCCCCGAGAAGATTGATGGTGAAATTTTTGCAAAAATTCCATCAAAATGTTACCCTTGGATTATTACGTAAAGTGGCCGTTTCTATTGTAAGCCGAATAATAATGTGGGAGATGTGATTGTAAAAGCTTAGATATATCTATCGGAATATGGCTTCGTCACGCCGCAGCACCACACTTTTGCCAGGAAACCGTAAACAATGGGATAGTAGGCCTCCACTGCTCGACAGTATAACGTATAAGGGGAATAAATTCGTTTCCTTGCCAATAATATTAGTATATTGTGGGGCGTATGAAATATTCAATGCAACATGGAAACGTGTTTAACAAATGTTATCATTTAATTCGTTCCAGTAAAAATAAACATCGTAAACATTTTGTGCAAATATTTATTTTAGAAGTCTTGTTGGGATTCATTATGTTTTGAAGTTTTCTCTCGCAGCGCATAAACCTTACTAATATGTTTTTGTTTGTTTCAGGTTCGCAACGGGTCAAGTGTAGAGAGCCAATCATAATTATTGAACATTTCCGAACTACTGTGTATAAAATCGCCGAAGCGTAATTGCGTACAATATACATGGATCTTTTAATTGTTTAAAGTGCCTAAGTTGATCACATTACGTATAAATTGCATTACGGCAAAGTTAGAAACTGTTTCATCTAGCAGTGTAGTGAACTGTTTCGCGAGTGTAGATTTTTTGTGAGACGAACTCAATCAAAGTTGGTGGAAGGTGTTTTCAACTGAGCGGCGTTGAAATTCTTCTATTATGATATAAAGGTATGAAAACTATTTTAATCTTATGCTTGTAGTTTTTACGTATAGATATTACAAATTTTACTTCGCGAAACTATTTACTTATACAAATGTTTCGCATATAAAATACTTTATAATTCTACCTATTTAAGCATTTTCATAGATATGTTTTTGAACATTTTATTATAATATTAAATGGGTATGTAGCACACACATTTTACTTCCCTACTATGAATAGTTTGCAGTGGTTTAGTTAGACGTTTATTAGCGATTCGAAAGTTAAAAGTTTAAGTTCGCATGTTAACAGCCTTATTTAAATTGGCGTTGGATTTATTACATCTGTCAAGTTGACGTGCGATTTTGAAGAAAGGTTGGCTTAAAAATGGAAAGTAGGTCACTACTTTGTTTACTACGAACAGAATTATTGGCAAGAATACTCTCATTAACATACAAAAGGAACGTTATCCGCTAACGTTTTGTTCTATTACGAATCATTTACATCGATTGTAGTGTTAGTTTTTCAACATTGTTTTGTCTATGTAATTTTAAATTTCCTCTCCTGCGATCTCTAATAGAAACAGATTGTACTTTCCTATTATTACATTGGCCGTTATCCAACTGTCGCGACATTCACCGTGGCCTCTGCTAAGGCTAATTATTTTAATCTAAACACGAATATTCACGGTTTAATTATACAGCTAACATTATCGTCGCAATCAGTTCTGGAAATACTTGGAGATTTCGTTGATAGAATCTTAAATCTAAAAACAGTCACATTCGAATAAATAATTCTGAAATACACACTCCGTTTAATTTTATATCCAGTTGTGAAACTAAACGGAAATTGAAAAATGGATTCATATGTTGTTTGATTCGGGGTTATATGTTATTTTATTGTTAAGATAGATATGAAAGTTATTGTATTGTGGTATTTAGAATACACGATACATGATTATGTGTAGGGATATTTTAGCAGGTACATATTTATCTACATGTAAATTAAAGGGTAATGACCATCTTTTTTAAATATATCAAATATATGGTTTATATTTGGTGGCCTGTGTTTGGCATGTGGTTCAAATATAAATACAAATAATAATTTATTTGCACACACCTACATATATGAATTAATAATTTAAAAGCAAAGATACGGCGTTCACTAAAAGAATAAATAAATCAGCATTAACCTAATATAAATAATTATTTATATTTTTTGGGCCACATAGGTTTAATAATAGGAAAACATCCGCAATATCATCTAATAAAATTTCAAAGTGATAATTAGCTGAGTATGTGTCTTAAAATATTATTTATTAATTTTATTTTCGGATTGCCTATACTAGAAGCATAGTTATAAAACAAACTCTTTTAAGCACATATCATTGTATAATAATATGTTGAAATATAAATACCTACAGTTAAGTCCTAACCATGTATAATTTTAAAAGAATTTAAGTGGATTAAGTATAAATAAAAATGTTCCAGTAAACATTTACTGATATATAATATACATATATTTTTGGCGTTTGCGTCACGGCGCACGAGACATCAGGATGACATCGCAAAATGTCAGCAGCTGTCGACAATTTATGTTTTACTCACAATCTTTATAATGCAATGTTTACAATCCGGTAATATTTCACAAAAGCGTGTTAAATGCGACACCGGACCAACGCCATTTTACAACATAAACAGAGCCACTCATGTGCAGAGTTAATGTTGTTGACAGATCTATTTAATGGTTCATAAAGTCGTAACTTCCAGAGACGTTCGAACATCAATGATCCTGAGGCCACCTGGTGTCTTGAACTCTACAATTTGTACAGGGAATTTTTGTTTAGATTCCAATGTGTCATGATTGTCATTGCTCAATCATGACTAAGACTTTTCTAGAATTAAATATAGGAAACGTTCCCAATGATTATTTTGTCTTTTATCCAGTGACGCAATTTGAATCTTTTACCCTTAATACACGGCATTGTCATAAAAAATATATTAAAATAAGTGAAAAATAACATTTAATTCGTTGATAATGTTTCGCACATCTGAATGCCCCAACACATAAAAATAAACAAATCAAATGGTGTAAAATTCTATTAATAATAATACCTGCTTACATTCTGTGTTTATGTGAAAAGCGAACAAAATAATTATAAAAAAAAAAACCATAAATATGAGTTTCAAAAGCATTTAGAAGTATTTCATAATGTTCTTTGTAAAAATAAATTAGTTTTACAATATATTCAATACAAATAAATCTAATAATTTTGCTTCAATAAGATCCAAATCACTGGCTCCTATATAAAAACGACATATTCTGGTCACAGTGCCTATCAATAGTAATTGGCCGGAACCAATATATATATATATATATATATATATTATCATATTATAACATCATATAAATGTATGATATGTTGGGACAGTTTCTATTTTATCCATACTGTAGCTGTGCTTTATTTATGCTATGGCTCTTATGTTTATTTTGTGCTGCCACCTATAGTTAGTTCCCTATAATGTTTCTGTTCCAACTGTTATTTAGGTGTAAATGGGAACGAGAGATAATTGTGGACAGCTGCCGTTTGTTTCGTTGATTGGTCAACTATTCTACCAATCCAAGTGAATAGTGTAGCTTTTACAAACATGACCATAGAAATCTAAAATAAAATCGAAGCAATCCCATTTTACATGGCGTAAAGCATCATTAAACAATAATAAATGTTGAACACGAAATGCGATCAATCAGTGTAATACTTTTTCAATTCTAGTGTTCGGTGAACAACGCGTAATGTAACGACAGCGTAAGTTAGCCTTTGCCGAAGTGGGCGCGGCCGTAGACTTCAATCATGCCCCGGAAATGGAACGTAATTTCCATTATACCTGCCTGAAATGTTCCACGCGTAGCCAGGAGTTGCCTCTTTGTGGTCGGCTCTCAAAAATTGGCTTGGTTTTCGTCGAAAATGTTAATTTTATGAGAAATGTTGGGTTTTGGTCTCTTGTTTTTGTTGTTTTTTAATAGCTTCGGGTGATCTGTTTTAAGTAATGCAAGTATTTACATGTTTTGTGTAGAGTATTGCACTTATGAATACATGTAATTATTTCTGAAATCTTTTTTTAAATTAACACATTTTATATTTCTTTCAATGTGAAAGGAAAACAAATTATCAATCTATACATTTTCGACTTCGATATTTCCTAATTAAATATCTAAATATAGGTATTAGTATTCTCGTCGAAAACGTAAAAAAGATACCTCCTCTGTAATGACAAATATTAAGAGAAACATCTCAATCGTCCAACGAAATAGTCGAGTAATAAATAACATGGTAGAGCTTGTGCGAAAATCATAACAGTGTGACCAAACTTTCCAAACTTGAACAATTATCCAATTTTAATAGATCTGATAATTCCTGAAAATATTCTAAGTATATGGGTGTCTAACACGTCTCATTTTTTTGTTACAAAATGACCTCTCATTCATTGTACTAGAAAATTGTACTTTTGGTTTCAGATTTATTTTATTACTTGTGTTTATATAAATACAAATCATAAAATATCGTTTATATAAAAAAATAAGTAATATAGAGATAAATGTTGTAAGCGATTTCAATCATCCAAAATTATATAAGAGTCTTGCACCCAAATAAATGATGATTTTTAAGAATATATCAAATCATATCAGTGATATTTTGTTAAATTATGTAAATATATGATTTTTATCATTTACTAAATAAATACAAAATAATAATAATATTTAATTTGATTTCATGTTCACTATTTTGATAGATTTGTATGACTTCTATTAATCATAATATTAACACCGTACGTCTTACTGTAATTTTCGAGTCTAGCACATAATTTAATAAAACAGCTCTTTGAATCAAAATAAGAAAGAAAACAATCACCCAGTGTAATTTATACAACGGTAAAAAATATCTATACATACTCATTTTCGAGTGAAAAAGGGAAAAAATATCCTCACCGGCTAAGTGAAAGTTCCAACAAACAGACCATAGGAATCCACAATAACAATGCTTAGACTACTTTAGACAGAACAAAGGACCGTCGTGTTTTCAAAGGCAGCCGTTCGATTACATCGGTGTGCAGACTCTATGATAGATATACGCTGTCTTTTTAGTTTCAACGTTACTTGTTTAAGCTTGTTACTGCCATTTTGTTCCTTCTTTTATTTCATAGCGCAGATACTTCGGAGAAATTGTAACAAGATTATATAAAATGGAGACGTTGTTATTCTTTAAAAATAAATGGTAAAAACATTTACATATTTAATGTTTGTTGTTTGTATTTTAGTATTCATACGCCGAATAATATATAAATTATTTTGGTGAAATATTTTTTTAAAAATGCTTAAAACAGTATTATTAGGCTTACCTATTAAATCGATATCTGTATTTGCTACTAAACATAAATTAAACGTTATATTTTTGCAAATAATCATATATTTTCAAAAGATAAATAAATTGTTATGGAACATAGTCTTTAAACTATTAACTATCTCAGCTCTGAAAGATTCCTGAGTCGGGCATAATCGCACGCTTAATCTCAAATGTCATGACTATCCATATACATTATAGTTTCTACAGTAACATCTGAAACTTTTAATTGCATAGCACCAAAGTAACACTATATTGTACTCATCAACTTAAGACATTAGATCTTTACGACTTATGAGTAAATGCTACTTTTCACATAATTGTATAACATGACTAAATACAAAAGTCATATACTAATCTATGCTCGCAAATAAATGGTTATCAAATAAGTAGGTACTATCTACATTAGTTGTTTAATGCGACAGTCGAAAAAAAAATACTTGAGACTTGTGAAGCAGGTCAGTAATAATTCCCGGTTATTACACTGGGTACTATGTCTTACAAATCGGAACAAAACAAGACTTTTCGTTATCAGGGGCCTTATACTCTGCGACAGTTTAAACTCGTAACTTGGCCGCGTTATGTTATCTTTGTGAAATTAACGTGGAATGGCATGCTATATGCCTATTTCTACTGTCTTAAACGTGACGCAGTGCGTTACGTACTGTCAAAATATCGTGTGGTACAGAATTCTCTGTACCACACGATATTTTAAAGCCCCTGAAATGGATGATGCAGAATGAAGTACACTGTCTCTCAAATTGTAGAGACCATCTAACAATCACGTGCTTTATATTTTGTATATGACTATGTGTTCAAACAAAACTACACATGTGTCCGTTTCTATTTTCTTCCTGATGACACTTTAAATTGGTATGTTTAAGGAATCTCTTATTATTAATCATAAATAACGCTATTTACGCTCAACGCGTATTTGGCACCAACATTAGCGATGATTTTAAACTTGTAGCTGTTAAAAATAGAAACATAATGTCTAGTGTTCGAATCAGGCAGACTAATTGCTTCATGTGTAAACCGATTTTATATTTATTTGTATAAAACATTTTCATATCTCGTTGTTTTACGAACAAATTAAATATAAACAATTCGTTAGTACGCGCATATTTTCGCGTATTTTTTAAAACCGACAAATTGTAAATTACTAATACAATCTATTCCAATGTTAAATAACATTCTTTGATCTTGTACAAAATGTCGATACAAATATTCAATATTTTTTTTGTATTCCTATTTGTTTTTATCGACCTTTTACATTAAATAATGATCATTACAGAAAAAAAACTTTTGTAGTCATTTCATTTATGCTTCCTTAATCAAAAGAGCTATCGCAATGTTTGAATGTGTGAAAATATTATATAAAATTTGTGTCTTTGATTTTTTTTACGTATAATAATGCTTTCAAGTGCCTTCTAGAAATTTATGAAATGAAATAAAGCAGTAGACATACATATAAAATCTATTACGTGTGCGTACATGTTGTCCTCTTATGTCTCGTTTGAGTTCCACGGGTCTCTGGGGGGTTTTATACCGAAACCCTGCATGTATCTCCGCAGTGTTGCCCAAATAAAAGCTGAACATTGTTGACATCAACTTGCGATGAATTATGTTCTTTCGGACATTTCAGCGAACTTGTTTTCGCTAAGGTTTATGTTAGAAACTTGTCACATTACGTTAATTAATTTTTGTTGATAATAAAAATTTGACATTGCGATTTTAAGTTAAATGTAAATATACGAATGCGTTTACTATAAATGTCATCAATATTTTACGTTTAATGACGATTGGTTTTTTGACTTCATAATGGTTCAAGAATGCGTTGCATCTTATATAGATATGACATGTTACTATAATGTTATTATTACGAAAGATGTCGCATTTACAACGTACAGTGCCAGTCATATTTATTAATATTCGTCTATACACGGTTCTTCCGGTCCATGATTAACGAGTATGTATGCGGCGATAGCCTAGTTGGGTGTGGAACGGACTGCCGTGACGAATGTGAGCAGGTTCAAAACCCAACAGCACACATCTCTGACTTTTCTAAAATTATAAGTGTATTCTTAGTGAATTATCGCTTGCCCTACCGATGAAGGAAAATATCCTGAGGAAACCTGCATACCAGATTTTTTTTTTATATGAATTTTGAGGGTAAAGTCTACCAATTCGCACAAGGCCAGCGTGGTGGACTAAGGCCTAATCCCTCTCAGTAGTAGAGGAGGCCCGTGTTCAGCAGTGGGATAGTATATAATACAAGGCTGATATTATTATTATAAGTAATCGTCTCGTATTTCAGGTTTTTCACCCTATACCGGGTCATTTTGACATTGCGTTACACAATGAAACCAAATACACATCTTATTAAAAATAACACATTACAATGATTTTTGCTATACGTTACTTGAATCGTAGACGAAAAATAAATTCTTGCCGGTTTCGACCGAATTAATATTAATTATTAACGGTTGATTTATTATTATAACGCTGTAATGAAAAAAATACTCGGTGTAATTTACAAGTAACAGCTAAATGGAGAACAGCTCCAAAAATAGCGACAAAATATACGAATTACTCTATACAATAACCGAAAAACGTTTTCATGCAAATTGACAATGAGGAAAACATTTCGTACCCTTATAAGAAGATCGTTTGTATTATAATAGGATGAAGCACTTGCATTGAAAACCTTTATAGAGTTCGAAACAAATAAGATATCAGTGTTTTTACGGTTAGACAATGTAAAGCTAGTAAGTCTGACTTAAAAGTAGCTGAACTAATTAAAAACTTCGAATCGCTTCTATATATACTCGTTAAGGTTCATCATATCACCAGCCGCAGGGTGTACACTGCAGAACATGGGCCTCCCTCAAAGATTTACAGATTGATTAATTGGAAGCTAAGTTTAATTATCATTAAGTTTAATTGAAACATTTATATTTCATTCTGTGGATTAAATCCCTTTATCTTTACCTTTGTGATATGTTTTTTAAGAACACAAAAGTGTATAGGCGGTAAAGTTTTGGGTTTGTTCAGCTACCTATGTGGGTGACTGTACATCTGCAGTCCGCATACGTTACTCCGCGATCCTAGACTGAAGGCGGATTTTGTTTTCTTTCTGTTGGAATTTTGAACATTGTTAGTTAATTGAAAACAGTCTAAATTGTGCAACAATGTGTGTTTTAAAATTGACGACAGCATATCTAATGATTTTTTATGTTTACATAATGTAAGAAATCGAAATAAAAGTATTTGTCGCATTTTATTGCGGTTTTTTATAATAAGATGTTCTCCTAATCTTTCGAAGATTACAGTCTTCATAGTCACGGGGCAGACTGAAAGCCGCGGTAAAATGCAAAAAATTGTTTTATTTCCATACCATCTAATTTTTCGTACATGTGCCGGTACGCTATGTATATTATAGCTTATATATTTATATTTACAATTTACCGTATGATAACATAAAAATCATAACATACATATTATCGTCAGTATAACAATTAGTATTCAATACTTTAAAAAAAGTAAAAACGCTGACACCATACTTTAATATACACACGCTAGTAATCCCCGAAACCAATGAAAATAAACAACGAAATGTTCCAGTTTAAAGGATATCGGTAAAGCTAGACTCAACATGCCCACTTTCGGCTACACGTCTGTCTGCGAGGGAGGACACAAAGTAAATACCTCTCGTAAAGAGCGCTTGGCGCAGTCCGCCGCATCCAAGCTGCATCAGAGAAAACAATAAGATCGTACAGATATGTGCGCGTTACATTCGATCTATAACTTTACAGTGTTGCCACTTTAAAAATTAGTGTTCATTTAGTTAAGGTAATTTAAAACTTAATTTTTTTTTAGCTTGTCACATTTAAGGAATATTAAAACGCCTAAATATTTATTAAATAATAAAAATATTTTTAATATATCATGACAATATAAACAATATTGAGAAATTATTTAAATCGCAGTGAGTTCTAGAAAAAAATAGAAAATGTTGATTTAGTCTACTTTTGCGTTACATTTTACAATAGTGCGTATGGGACTTAATATGAAAATAATATAGTTATTTATGCACTATATGCGAGATACAACATAATCATAAAGCAATTATTACTTT
Organism: Manduca sexta; assembly: GCF_014839805.1. Classification (NCBI taxonomy): domain Eukaryota; kingdom Metazoa; phylum Arthropoda; class Insecta; order Lepidoptera; family Sphingidae; genus Manduca; species Manduca sexta. Next base: position 10,991,873 of record NC_051137.1, on the reverse strand, counting down.
CCCAATTCAGTCCATGATTGTAAATTGCCTTTTTAATTCAATTCACAATTGCGCTTGAATCTACTGTTATTAGTACCCATTAATGATTTTCATAATGTAGAGTAATTATCGCTGCGATAACCAATTTTATTCTGGCGATGGAAACAACGAAACCGGCAACTTAAATAGAAAATGCGCTCGAATGTTCAACTCAAGTGAGAAATATGAAAAATTATATAAATTGCTGTCCATAAAATGTACACGAGGCCTGTAAAGTGTTGAAAAGTAGTGTAACCCTCACGCGATTCCCACAAGAAATATGGTAGTTTATTGCATTTAATGGTAGTGTAGGAGTGTAGTGTTTGAGTTTTTTATTTATATAACTCTTGGCATGCACTGTGGTCTAGGACGTATGCATTGATTACTAACGGCCAGGAAATTGCATACACTTCATAATACTACTTTTAAAAGCCATTCTATTATTCCCCAAAGCTACGTTTATATTTTTATATGTTTTGCTTTATTTATTGTACATACTAGAAATATGTATACGTGAATTTAAAAAAGGGCCTAATAAAGTTTGTATAAGAAGTTGCATAAAGCGAACAATATAATCGTGCATGCTTCGTCGGGAATGAGGCTTCACAACTGTGATAATTTCCTGCGGCCCGACTCCCGACTCACGAGTGTTAGAGTGGTGACACATGACCGCACCGCACACCCCTGACGTGCCGCTATTAAGCTCGGTTTTGTTAATGGAACTTTCTGCGTGTTTGCGATTATCTATCGGTGGACGTTCTAGGCCAAAAGTATTGAAAAAATAATTGTATAATGTGTTTGTGTAATGACCCCTGTTGCATTCAAATTTAAATAACATAGACTTTAATTTTGTCTGTAATATTTTAAATAGTGATTGTGGGAATATGAGTGTACAATTCTCATAATTAAAAATGATATTTATATGCTTCGTAACTAAGCTCTTTTAGTTTCTTCAAGGGCAAATTATTTACTCCAAATAATCTATAATAACCTGAAGATGTTGTATATAACTCATATTTAATGACAAAAATAAGATACAAATAATATTCTTCGACAGTCAACCCCCGTCGACCATTATGGAATAATCAAAACTTAAAGCCATTACAAAGAGATGAAAGGAATTTCGTATATGTATAAAATTTACATAATGTCATACGCAACACAAGATATGCGTTTGTAATCACGCATTTACAATGTCATTTGGTGCAGTGCATTTCACGTACACAAATTGCTGTTATTTAAACGGTACACGTACAAAAGGCACGACGAACACAACGCTCATCAACAATTCAGCTATCGTTCATTAATGACGGTATTAAATCGGTGTTGATTTTGGCCAATGATTTGCAAGGGAGGAGGGGCGGGGGGGGGGGGTAGAAGGGTGAATGACGCACGCACGGGCTGCCCGGGGGTGCGGTGGTTACGTCAGCCGTGACGTCACGAATTTAGCGCCACCGTTCCACGAGCGGCGCGTAGTCTGCCCACGGCCACTGGCGCATTTGGCTTAGCCGCTTTTTCGTTATAGATGCAACGTGGAATGGATGCCAAATGGATATTTTTGTGTCTTAGTTTAGTGTTTGAATGAATAAGTACATCATTAAATGGAGTTTCTGCATGCTTTATTGTACATTGCATTATTATTTTTTCATAACGGTAATAATATTAAATTTACATTAAAGATTTACGTAGCATAATGTTACGTTAAGTACTCGTTTGTTTAGTTTCAATTAACAATCTTAAATAATTAAACAATAACCATTTCCTATACCGATTTTACAGAATCAAAAGTTTTATCAAAATAAAATACGATGACACGTCTATCCTACCATAAAATTATGATGTAACGAAAGAATTCAATCTAGTTAAGAGGCAGTTACAGTACAGGTGGTGTCCGTGCAGATTGCAAGCAATATCCATTACTAAACGAAACTGGACGCGACTGTAAAAGTATAACCACAATAACCTTTATGACATCTTTTTATACTCGCATGTCACTCCTAATACATTAAAATCTAGATGGCTCAGCATTTTTGCATTGCGATAGGTGCAAAAATTTGTTTGCCAAAAGGTATTAATAGTAGAGTTCATATAAAAGTTATTTCGCGGGATTAAAGCCTCGTGTGGAGTTTTCCAGAAAATAGGCTAGTCATATTTTAATCCAGCCCTTAGACTATCTGCGTAATATATATCTAAACCATTTCCTGTTTTATCAATGAAATCTTAACACACATCAAACATGTAAATATGTTTAGATTTTATCCCTTATCCCCATACCTTTATAATAAACACAAAAAATGGTTTATCAAAGCATTCTTCGTGTGTGCAGAAGAGAACAAAATTAAAAGTCTAATAATTAGTTTCAACTATGAAAAGATAAAAAGATTCTTGAAAATAATTAATTGATAATTTCATAACTTTTTATAAATATAACACACATATACACATAATTATAATACTTTAGAATAATATTTTTTATTTAGAATAAATTAAATACATAATATTATGTTAAATAAAAACCCATTTCTACGTTGTAGGCATAGCCTAATGTGGACATCACCGTCAAAGAGAATTATTTATCTATAATTTGTATAAATACACATTATTATACTCTTTATTTTAAAAGATACGTTTTTTTTATACATTTTAAAAATAATAATGCATATAATAACAAAAATGATTAGCCCTCCAATGACTAAGCGCAAGACTGAAGACACTGATGGTTATGAACTCAAAGTGAGGAATCTCCCCACAATGCGTGTCATTATTAGTATTACGTTCACAAACATAGTTATAACATTATTAAGATTACAAAAAAAAAGCGGCGATAGCCTAGTTGGGCGTGAAACGGACTGCCGAGACGCATGTCCGCAGGTTCAAATCCCAAGGTCACACACCTCTGACTTTTCTAAAAATCATGTGTGTATTCTTTGTGAATTTATCGTTCGCTTTAACGGTGAAGGAAAACATCGTGAGGAAACCTGCACATCTGAGAAGTTCTCTATAGGAATTTCGAAGGTGTGTGAAGTCTACCAACCCGCACTAGGCCAGCGTGGTGGACTAAGGCCTAATCCCTCTCAGTAGTAGAGGAGGCCCGTGCTCAGCAGTGGGCAAGTATATAATACAGGGCTGATATTATTTAAGATTACAAACTTGTTCCATATAATTTTAATTCGATAACTACAGCGCCACGTGTTCGCGTCCCTTCTCACGTTGCTTGGATCATAATTAAAATGATCGTAATCATGAAAAGTCTACATCATATTCTCGGCTTAAGCGACAAAATCTACAAAACTTAGATGTTCCGATGATCGTAGAATATGCTTTTGCATAAATATTACGTGAAGAAATAATAAATATTTGCGGTAGATAAAGCCAGGCATCTTAGACCTTAGAATTTATTTTAAATTTGTATCTTATCTGATGGCTTAAACAATATTATAACACAAAGTCAAAAGAATGTTATTATAAACTGATACCTTTTAAACGAACTTAACATAATGAAAATCTATTAACACCGTTTTTGCTCGGACCCTTTCTGTTGCTTCGTTAACAGTAAATTGTTTGCCCAATTAAAAGTTCGTAAAGCAAACAATGCCCAACACAACAAGCCACCGGAGGTTAGATCTGTATTTATAGGCTACATTTATTTATCTACGTCTTAGTTTCTACTTTCAAGAGATAAATTGATGTTTATCAATAACATTCTTTTACCTATTTATAGTTAGTATATACAAATTATTCATGCTGTTTGTACTTTGAGTTTATGGAAAACTCAGTTGTTATTGGTTTGTAATAAGGACCATTTTTCGGGAATGTATATCTTATAAGGCAACTGACTGACTCTGACTCTTGTGGGGAAAACAGCTTTCGTAAGTTGACATCACAATTGACTGCACAGAGCCAGGAATAAAATCTAAAATTTATCTTTATTTAATGGAATGTAAATGAAGAACCAAGGCTTCACCAATAAATTTTGTATCAGGATAAAAATAGCAACGATACTTGGCAGAACGCAGTAGCATTAAATAGAAAACCTTTAGATTAGAACTAAAAAGAGTATGCACGGTTGTAATATTCAATTAGGGCTTAAGATCTTTTTCTGTCATAAACGGTGAATTATGACTAAGCCCTTAGTCCACCATACCAGCACTAATACTGATTGATGGACGGGTGGATTTGGGTTAGCAGACATCTGAAGCTGAAACGTTAAGACTTGGAGTTTCTTCACTTGTTACTAAATATTTGATATATCGACTTGCTTGGCAATATTTTTATCCATAACATCATATACATAGTGTCATGGTATTAACTTTTTAAAACTTCATCTCATTTATAAAGAAAGTGATCGATAAGTTGCAACTTACGATAAATCTAATTCCACCTAAGTACAAACCTGTAGATATAAAACAAGATGAAAATTGCACCGAAACTAACCGATCAACGATACGAGAATATTGCACTTCCTGGAAATTGGAGAATTCGAGTTCCCGTTAGAATGCTACGTGTTTCCAGCATGATGCAGTCACTGACAAAACCTATTAACTGAAACTGTAACAATGCATCAATTGAATCAGCATTTCAAGTTGCATCGTCGCGACTGGTCACCTTTATAATGCACGGGGAGTAAGAGATTAGATAGTACAAACCAATATAAAACTTTACGATATTAGCAAGAATATATTTTGTGTTGGAAGTTAATAAATAAATAAACCGTGTTCAATATTTTAAGCAAAATCATGATTGGTTAAACAAATGTGATGCTAAGCTATATCATAACCAACTAGACAATTTTAAGGACATTATATGGATTGAGTTTTAAACATTTGTGGATTATTATTTGTTACAGTTGGATTTTTCTATGTATACAAAATGTGTGGATTGGTTAACTTATACTTATTGTGTCAGATATAAATAGATTTTGCCTTGTTTTTCTGGACTGTAAAGTATCACATTTGGATTAATTTCGTGTTAAACATTAATAACTTATTTTTGGATAATATCTGGATGGTACATTTTGGGATAACTGGGACGATATCTATCCATATATTTCTTTAGATATTACAATATTTTTATAAACAGATAGACAAGATATGTTCATATCTATCAATACATAAGCATGTATTTTAAAATTCAGGGGAAACTCCGAATTGTAGGAGAAATCCTACAATTACATAGCAAATAAAAAAGAAAAGGACACAAGGGAAATATACTTTGGTAAGAAAATCTGAAAACTATTTGTTTAATGAATACAGCACTGTTTACAAAATATTTAGAAGGAATTCCTGAGAACTAGCTCAGGAAACGGATTAAAGTGTTAAATGTCAAGATCCGACTTGGAATGTTTTTTGTAGACGATTTTTCTTTTTCTACATCGGACAGAGGATCTTTAATCGCCTTAGAGATAATTACGTAAGAAACTTCGAAGTTATTTAATGCATTTATAAATCGAACATATTTTTTTATATACTCGAAGCTGCCTCTATTATCATCTTGATAATAGAGGCCTAACAAGGGGGATAATTATAGAATTATCCCCCTACTTTTATAGAAAAGTAAATAAATGAATAATAAACTTATTTAAATAATGATTATAGTATACTAATATAATTTAAATTACTATGTCGATTTAATCTTTATTAACTATCATATTTTTTTCATGTTACCAATATCATATATCGCTATAAACATTTAAAAAATGATCACGTAAAAATTTGGTTAAAAGGATTTTAGAGAGCACTATGTTCGCAGTGCCTTCCCTTGTAGCGTGGAGTGATCCAACTCCGCTCGGGTGTTGCAAGTGTCCATGCAATAAAAATCCACTTCAAGCGATCGCATTCCTTTCGTATTTTCCAAAATATTGAATACTTCGGCTGTTTAAAAATATTTACCTTATTTCTTTGTATTTTTTTCTTTAAATATTGGATACAGTTAAGTTTGAAATAAATTCATAAATTTGAAAACATACTTTCCATTCTACATATTTCACCAAGCTTAGAGCATTGAGTCTGGTATAAAATTGCAAATGCGTTAATGCGAATGTAAAATAAGGACTTACATGCGCGGCAGTTACTTTAGTGCTAGAATATTTATATCTTTTGTTTTATTTTACTTATTTGTATAATATAAAAATACAAAATTATTTATAAAATGCGGCGTCTCCAGATTTTGATCCACAGTATTAATATTAAATTCCTTCCAGAGAGCTCATTTCCAGTTGAAACGTTCTCTTCATTCTTATTTGCGACTTTCCACCGTTGCTTCGATAATTGTCAATATATTTAATTTAGAAGTTCGTCTGCTTAATGCACTCATACCTAAAAGTATCTTGTAGGTAAGTGATCATTGTCGTCAATAAACATCAATAATGGGCAGGGAAATTTTGCTGAACTCATAAAGGACACTGATGTCCTTATGTATCTGAATACACGCATACGAAATGTTAGAAATATCAGATATATTTCAGAATTATCGAATTTTTAATGAGAATCTCATATTTTAATGTTCTAAAAATACATAATTCGCAAATTATAAAACCTACAAAAATCAATTACTGATATAACTAAGTTTCATACATTTATAAATATTTATTTTATCGCAAATTCACAACAAACATTTCAGAAATAAAGCTTACATGTTTAGCCAAACAGTTCAGACTAATACTAGTTAATTTTTACATTACATGGTGACACGCAAAAGAGCAATTTCCACCACTTGGCCAGTCTGATTACTTTATTTTTTCCTGTGATAGCACATTCTTTTGTGATGTGTTACAAATTACTGAACGTTTGTATGTAGATTTACACGTACTTTAAAACTGGCGAGAAGTTTATTGCGCTTTGGAAATGAATGAAGATTTCTGTAGCTAATGAAGAGATTTAGTTTTTCTTTCACTTCGTTTTCTTGATTGGAGGATATATCAATTAATACTGGCAAGCGAGTCGAAACACTGTGAAAACGTGTGTAAGTGTATTAATAATGTATAAGCTTCGTCGTTAATCTAGTGTTCGCTTCCACCCATCAGCATCTGAACCATTAATGCTAACGCTACGGTGATTAATTGCCTTCGTTGTGGCCTGATCTCTATGCTGCAAGCCATTTACCAGAGCGTTTTGTCCACAGTATGATGTTTGAGGCAAAATTTTGATGGAAGTTATTTGTTACGAACAGTCACTACTTATCGAAACTTTCATAAACAACTTATATTAGCAGTATAAGTTATGGATACATGAAATAATCCATACACAATAATTATTTTTTTAATTTAATAATATATTTAATTTAATAATATATACACAATAATTATTATGATATGATTAATTAGTAAAAACACGTTGCTAACGTAAGTTATATTTAGCGCATACTTTTAAAACATATCACCAGGAAAGCAGAACGGTAAAAGGTCGTCACGTCAAGTTTTATCTCATAACACGTCTTCGTATTCGCCCGAGAATCCACCAGAGGCTCGTGTGGTAATTTTAATTAAGTATATTTACCGGGATGAACGAAGCCCGCCCGGGGAGAGGTAATAAATGTTGGTCGTAACGGTAACGAATGTTCGCGGAGAGAGCTCCTTGCCTCGCTCCGCCTCCTCGGCTCGCAGGCTGCCTCGTTCAATGCTTCGGAACTGCGCCGACATCACGCCATGTGATATCCACCTGCACGACTCTTTCCTTCCTGATTTTCAAAGGCACTGAATATTTGAGAGCGCCCTGTTTCTTTCTTTTGAAATTATTTACGGTTTGAATGTTGTGAATGTGATAAATTGTTTAGAGTATCCAACATTGCGGAGAAAATGTTTGATGGATTCAGTGCAAATGTTTAAAATGCAAAGGTAAATTGAACCTGCTGTCACAGTGACCAATGACCGAATTTAAAAGTCAGCCATAAGCACTATGAATTCCGTGTTACGTAAGCGAGTTGCAAAAAGAATTGTGGAATTTTTCCTTCCACGTATTCGGGTCGAGTTTTGCCCGGCTGAATTTAGGGAGCTTCTGAAAGTCTAGGAAAATTGAACGCAAATCCGATTTGTTCGGATCTCGAACAGAAATCTTCCTAAAACGCAGGACGGTACCTCCATCCTTAGCATCCCTCTCGCCTTGATTTTATCTTGTCAACCAAGCACGTTATTGCTCATAAGTGGGATATATGTTTACAAATGTCCTTTTACTTCACTACCGGGGTTTCCCTTAACATGCCCAATTCACATTTTCTAAAAGGCAAACAACGGTAAGTCAATAAAGATCCCTTACGATCAACCGTGATTTGATTTTTAAACGACGTTGTAATCCGACCCGGAACGAACCCAAACACGCCAATGAATGCCGTAAAAGCTATCGTATAATAAACTCAACGTCAGGTACACGTTCTTCATCTTAAATAACATCAATATAGCTAAATAAGTCGGTTCCTCCACCCGTAATTAAAGTTGTCGGATAATGTGCCCATATTAACGCCCCCGGACACACTCGCAAAATGTAGGATGCGCGTTTCACGTACTCTGTAACAACTTCAGCACCATAAATTTCGAACTTTCGACCGTAAAGAGCAACTATGATGTCTGTTGAATCTGTTATTCAAGTTTCCGCTCCCTAGATATTGCCGCATAACGAAAATGGTGGCAAGAAACTAGCGAGTAATCACATTAAATACAAAATTAAGTGCACGGCGACGCATGTAATAGTTTTAATTGTGAGAGCTAAGTGTCGCCATATTGTATTTATGTGTTTTTGTATTTGTTCCTATCGTATGAGCATATGAAAAAGTTCGTATAAATATTTTATGAATTTCCTTCCATTGAAAGTAACATGCTTGTTAATAATTTAACAAAGCTCAGAAAACTGTTTAAATACAAAAAAATATATTGTGTTCAGGTACAGTTTTATTTTATAGCAAAGTCGACAATTATGTTGATAAGCGCCTAACCATATCTGATCGTAAGTCCTTTTAAAACCAATCAGTTTTTAATACTAGTGATATTGAATATTCTAATTTGATAATTCTGTGTAGTTCATCTATTTTTTTCCACATTATGTTAACACACCGCAACTCTTACGCTTTGGCTTCTGTTATCCTATTCTAACCTCATTTCGAAGAATATAACAAACCATAATTGTTATGCTTAACGGCTTTAGTTTTTATTTTCTCATGACTGTAAAAAACAAATAAAAACACAAGCCACTACTTCCGCAATGTTCTTTAGGTAGAAACGGTTTGGCACCAATTCAATGTATGCGTTTGCAACAAAAGCACCAATTCTCGTGGAGCCGATTGGTGTATTTCGGTGGAATTTTAATATCTTTAAAAGTAACGTAACTTCTGCTATCGGGATTTATTTTCTTTTACGTTGCGTTTAGGTATATATTAATGTAGCAATTGTTCTTCCGTAAAATTTATTTATATCACTCTGCCTCGGTGGCGTAGTTGTATTACGGTGCAATTGTAATACCGTTTTCCCGTCGATTTTCGGGTCGAGCAAAGTTATATTGGGCTGTTTTACTCAGTGTTAGCTCGGGATCTGGAATTTGCACCACATGTAACAATCTTAGACTCGCACCCTATCACATCATGGGACGGAATACACATTACACACGGCGGAAAACTGGTGCACCAGTCGTGGCTCTGCCCTGCTGGTATAAAAGGCATGTGTGTGTACATTTTACTTTCCTCAATTACTTTTGACGTTTACGTTTTATATTAAATCAATAACATTACTTAATGAATTTGTATGTAATTGTTCGTGGCTCACTATTAGTATCCCCGATCACACGTCTAACAAACGTTTGGAGTATGAAACTTGTAATAAGGATACTTTTTAGGGTTTTTCTCGAGAAAAGTACATACTATAAATATTTCTTTAAACCTTGATACACTTTATACATCGTACTTTGATTGTATTTAGTTACTCCAGGATCTATTTGTTGCAAATAATAATATAAAGAAATAATTTCCACATCAAATATTTCCGACTTGCCGATCGGTTGGCTATTCGTTCGGAACTAAAGTAAATCAATAGACAGCGTGAAGTTTTATATTTAAGACTCACTTACTTCTGAGGCAACGTATTTCAATATATTTATCTTGTATTTATATATTTATTTAAGTACCTTATATAATTCAGATAACCTCATCGGAAATATTTTTGTGTGAATAAATACGACGTTTAAATATGTAATGTAAAGGACATAGAAGTTATTTTCGAATGCACAAACCAATGACACAAACGGTATTTTATATTTACGTAATATAAAATATGATGCAAGGTCTGTGACAGTCCGGCGGCCACTTTAAGCAGCTTTATCTGTGCTCCGTGTTTAGTTGCACCAGTAAGGTGACCGCATTTACTGAAACAGCCCGAGTTCCGCCGCTAAGTCGCCTTTGCTCACAGTTGTCAAATGGCGTACTTGAATTATGTTGGGATTTCTATTAATGGCTCTATCTGTAAATAGATTTTATTTTTGATTCAATGATGAGATTATTAAGAGGCTCGCCTGATATTAAGCGTGCCCTCCCGTATTAACAAAACCATCCGGAACTTGTAATAATAAAACTTTGCATAGCGTTAGGTAAATAATAGCGTCATTAATAAATATATCAATACTCAATATGCGTTAGCAACAATTTCCTTAAAAAAGAAATACAATACAAATTTGCCCTTTGCTGCTTGGAGATAAAAATCACAATCAATCTTGTTGAAGCTATCTAAACGGATTCTAATCATAAGAGAGCCCTACCGGCTTATTCATAATAAGGCGGCTTGTTACTTCTTATGATCCCCAATTCTAATTAAACTGGCTTCATGCATCTCTTTAGTAACCTAGTGTCGGAGTTAGCCGGCGGTTGGCCGCATGGACGAAGACCCGAAAACGCTGAATTAACTTCGACGTTCTCACAAAGTTGAGACAACAGTTTGTATATGCAAATTTGCAATAATAGCCGTAGTTCCTTACACATGGTAATTTTCTTAGAAGCTATATATTCTATCCTGGTATTCGTGGCTAACAATGAGAGGGTATTAATTACGTCAATAAGTTTAGATATATTTTTTATCCAAGTATGCAGAAGTCAACTGAATTTAGAGATATACTAGCTTTTGATCACGACTTCGCCCGCGTATAGGAGTTTTCCGGCATAAAAAGTAGTCTATAACCTTTCCAGGATCATAAACTATCTCCACACTAAATTTCATAAAAATCGGTCCAGTAGAATTTGAGAAAATCGATAAAATACAGCTATACACAAAAAAGGATTTTATTTTATAATATGTGTAGATATTGTTGAGTTCTTAAAAAAATTGGGAAAGAGAGTCATTGTATCCCTATATGGTCGCCATAATTAGACCAACCTGACTTACCGGATTTTACACCTGCTTAACCTGAACACACTGTGACGGGCTTCTATGGCAGGTTTTTCAATCAAATTTTTTCCTTAGCCTTGCATCGGCACAAAAATTTAAGATATAGTTGGACTGAAACGCATTTATTTCTTCAGTTAGGTTAGTATCAAAACATGTTTTTAATTTGGCGCACTAGTCTCAACGCGAGCAATTCTCGATACGTAATCACATTGATTGCGCGGGTTAGTGAGAAGACGGCCCTTGATCCGGCAGATAGGGGGCGTAATCCAGCCCGGAAAGCGAAAGCTGTTTATCCAACCTACTTACTGTGCTCGCTTTACTCGTTTTACTTTTTATATAAATACAAGGGTATCTTTTAATTCAGCATCAGGTATGTTAAAATTTACGTCAACCCATTGTCACATTGTTGCATTGAAAAAACTAAATGATAGAAATAATTATATTCTATTATTTAAATAATAAAGTTTTTTTATTATATGTTTTGTGTGGTTTGAAAAATAAAACATTGGAAGTAACTATTGATAAAATTGCATTTTTTTTAAATTTTTATTCCCATAGCAAAAAACTGCGCCTTTTGTACACACAATCTCTTAGTTTAAGGGGACTCCTAAAGACTCCTACAAAGGAGACACTTCTACATGACGTGTGACGTTGGTCCATTATGGCTTTGCGTTACCGCACTACTTTGATGTGCATTCGCTATAAATGGTCCCCTAAGGGAGTTAGGGGGCCGTAAATGAAAGAGTGTCGGTTTCTAAGCTTACACTACTCCCTTCTTATAAGTTGCGGAATTCTTTTATGAATTCATAACAAAATGTATCAACAATGCTATTTTCGTGATTATATTGTTAATATGAAAACATACTAATGTAACGAAACCTTTGAGGGCCCACTTAATTTTAAACTCTTCATAAATATTTACGTGTAAAAATATAAAAAGAAACCTTTAATTAACTTGCTACATATCACAATAAAATCTATATATATATATAAAAATGAATCCCTGTTTCCCTTGGTCACGCCATCACGCGTGAACGGCTGGACCGATACCACAATTTTTTTTTGTTGTGTTTGTTATTGTCACGAGAAGGTTCTTATGAAAGAAGAATCGAAAAATTGCGCGGTAAATTAGAACATTTAAGAAAGCCTAACGAAAATATTAATTTTATATAACTGTCAATTGTTTGAAATAACTGTCAGCAATTGACAGAATGCGCGCTGTAAATTCATAGTTACGACGGGACAACGTCTGTCCGGTCAGCAAGTGTAATAATAAAAGAACTAACAAGAAATTGTTGTATGTTTTTGCAGTACAACACAAAGTGGGCCTTGTTAGGATCTATGCTTCCTTCAGTCACCTTATACAAATATTTTTTTTATAATGCGACAATAGATTCTGCATATTTTGGCATTCGTAACAACGGAAACTACGCCCGGTATGATATAAATTATAACAAATGTATGTTGTAAAATTATGACTTCCGGGATTCAGCACATAAGCATATCTGAAATGTGCGAAAGGGAGTGTTTCCTGGAGAGAAATATTCGAACAATCCTCGTTTATGCAGTGAAATTGTAGAAGAACCTTATAAAGTATTTTAAATGGTGTACTTCTTCACTTTTTAGGGCTCCCTACCTCAAAAGAATCACTTAAAAGACCCCTGTTTTCGGTTTGCCGGTCTTCCTGTCTCTCAAGACCTTTTTTCTCAGGAATACGTAGAGGTACTTATTAAGTCGAAATTTATGTCAAATACTCGGGTCTACGGTTTCTTTCAAATGTAAAAAAATTAAACGTGTAAGTCAACGCGATCAGAAGATGTGACCGTTTATATTATTATAAGGGAATCAAAAGCTATATGGTATATCCCGTTGACCGAGAATCATGAAATTTGGCAAGAAGCAATACCTTACAGCACATGTAATTAAAAAAATCTAACAAACTGTAAGTATGCACTATAATAACAAAAAAAACGAACTTATTATTTGCGGTTCGTGCAATAATGATGTTTAGAGATCGAAGTAACAAGATATATTTGTGTAATTTAAACTTACATATACAACTAGATACCATACCTACAAGTTTGTACGGAACCCTCGGTTTGCGAGTCCAACTTGTCCCTTTTTTACAACCGTTGGACCGAACGATCTAGCCGCGCGGCAGTTTGAGCTCTATCTAACAGTTTAATTACAAAGCTCTATATAATACGGAACAGTAATCGACAAACTAAGACGATTATAGATCTAGTTATGCCTTGTAATCATATCGCCAATGTCCTTCGAACCGGAACCTTCTACATTGCTTCATCCTTACCTTATCATGTATTGTTAAGAAGATGATGACACGTAATGTATAAAACTATACTTGCAATTATCGCAACATACGCGTTATCAATAATACCTAATATAACACAAAAATTCGAACTACCGTAACAATCTGGCAAGCAGTACAATGGGTGAGCTCTCAGACAATTGAACGAAATCGTGGCTATGTCCTATTTTCGGTGCACTTTTCGCTTTTAATGTTTTCAGAGCAAGCCATAGTGTGGCCAAACAACTAAATGGCAGTATTCCATTTTTCAGTGTGTAAATATGTATTGTCTTTGCACAACGGTTCGTAGCTTTACTCAGTTAATGGGCTGCATGTGGGTTAAATTGTGTACAATTAACTAGATACGACGGCGGATTTCGTGCGTGGGTGAATTACGCATGGTAGTAAAATTTCCGTATTATTTTACTCGGAGTATACATAATATGTTTTTATACCTTTGCTTCTTGAATTCTAATCTATATTAAAGGTAAGATAATCCGTAACAAATACTCAGTTACAGATTTGAAACGTTTACATTACAAATGGGAATGCGCTATTAAAGTATTTTTATTGAAAGGTATATCAAGACTCTTTTTAGATAGATATAGATTATCTGAACGTGATCCAACGATCGTGACACTCTAAACGAGCAAAACTGAGAACTGTGACACTCACTGTTTGTAATTGTTAGACGTTTCCTTTAACTGCTGATGTCAGGAAGAGCTCGATATTTTATAGAAATCATTTCTGTTATAATACTAGTTGCCAAATGAATTTGAAGGATGTGTTATATATATTTTTTGTTCAAAAACTTAGGTTTTAAAATCGAACTACAGTCTGCAATATTCTTTCGTTATGAATATAGATTATTTCAGCAATCAACCTTTAAATAAGCAAGATTGTAAGGTAGTGTTGAGATAGGGAAAAATTATTATTATTCAAGTATAGGTATAGCTATTTTTTTTTTACTTACACGGCAAATTTACCGCACAGCAACTGAGGGTAAGTGGAATATAATAATATCAGCCCTGTATTATATACTTGCCCACTGCTGAGCACGGGCCTCCTCTACTACTGAGAGGGATTAGGCCTTAGTCCACCACGCTGGCCTAGTGCGGGTTGGTAGACTTCACACACTTTCGAAATTCCTATAGAGAACTTCTCGGATGTGCAGGTTTCCTCACGATGTTTTTCCTTCACCGTTAAAGCGAACGATAAATTCACAAAGAATACACACATGATTTTTTAGAAAAGTCAGAGGTGTGTGCCCTTGGGATTTGAACCTGCGGACATTCGTCTCGGCAGTCCGTTCCACACCCAACTAGGCTATCGCCGCTATCGTAAGTGGAATAATAAGGATAATTGTGTCGACTGCCGAGAAATCACCTTTCGGCAGTCAACACAGTTATGCCGGCCTATTGGAACCAGATTTACACAAGCTGATCCAGGAGCGCGAGACACTTACACGGGCCACTATGGCGGGTTTTAACACCTTGTATACTGTAGTCGCTATCTGGGCGGATTCAAAATATATCCTACTACCAATAGAGCAGTGGCGAAAGGTGAATTTTTCCGAAAGGAAACCCGACGCAACATATAGTTATTAATATGCTTGAATGCGATCTGCAAATTGTTGTAATGATAATTAAATTCTATATAAAACAGGCAATAATCTGGTTATATGGACACTTCACCACTGCAACAAAGTAAAAGTGCTATCTGCTTGATCTAATGACTGCGTATGTAGACTGTGCATCAAGAAATATTCGATTTTAAGACATTCCTATATTGTGTAGGTTTTTCTAATAGATCATTCTGGTAACCGTCGAGAAATGCAACGTCATTCGATGGTTTGTTTTAGACTATATAAAACTACGACGTGCTATTACTTATTTTACGGTGCTATTTATTTATAAATGTTTTATTATTATAAAACATATATGTATTTTTAGAACTTTTTAAGAGGAACAATTCCGTCAACCATGATTGATGCGTAACCGTTTGCGCACGCTACGGAAGCGCTCAGCTGCGTTTTGTAATGTTTTTCATTCATGATCCGCTGCTATTGGTCGTAGTGTAATGTTATATAGCCTATAGCCTTCCTTGATAAATAGGCTATTATCCAACACTAAAAGAATTCTTCAATTCGAACCAGTAGTTGCTCAGATTAGTGCGTTGAAACAAACAAAACTCTTCAACTTTATATATTAGTTACAATTAGTTAAAAGCACTCATATTCAAATAACATAAAGTACATGAAACATCAGATCCATTAACCTTAGTCGGTTTTATATTACAACTCTAGTAATGTATGCATAAATCGCTACGAATTAAATGTAACAAAGCCAACTGTTGCTGGTTTTCATCGGGCACTCTGCAATAAACACTAAATTTTAAATAATATATGGTATTTGGGATACGTGGCATTTCAGTTTTAATTAAATTTTCATGTTGAGCACTACACGTGCCGATTTATAGCTGTATGCCATTTTCATTATTACTATTTTTGAAAGCAGAGAGTAATAAAATGTGGTTTTTTAAACGTAAGAAATATACATAGGCGCCGCGCAGACTCTTAAATTTTGAACTGATATATTATTCTATTAGATAAATCGTGTATTTAAAAATCGGTATCACGGGTTTTATGCATTTTTAATTTTACTAAGGAGATAGAGAATAATTAAATCCTCTTATTACTCTAATGGGTTTTGAGGAATCAACAAAATACTATAATCGATCCCTAATCATCCAAACAAAATTAGTAAGTTATACATTCCAAATTATAAACCTGAAGTAAGTGTTCTTGAATAGAAATTCGAATTTAAAATCACCCCTAACACATTACAAGTCGGAAATAAGTTTAGCCTCTGATTACATCTGTGTTTACGTCCGGCAATAAAGTCGTGACTTTATTTTGTAAATATATGTAAAATATTAGATCAGGAGGTTTCTATTCTTAGAATCGAAACGAATACGTCTAGGTATCACGAAAGGGTTCGCTTGTTTACAATTGTAACCTTGTCATCTAAAAATGATTCCTCGTTATATATTTAAATAGATCAGTAACACTACCACGATAGCTTTGAATTTATAAATATACACGGCCAAATTGACTACTTAAGTACTGATAGCGGATCTTAAAGTAAAAAACGGACTTCAGATTTCCTATTTGCTCGTGGTAGGATATATTTTATATTACCGGATAGCGACTACCGTTCACAAGGTGCTAAAACCCCCCATAGTGACTCACTTAAGTGTCTCGCATTCCGGGATCAGCCTATGTATATCCGGTTGCAACAGACCACCATAATTGTGTCAACTGTCGAGAGGTAATCATCTCCTGTCAGTAGACATTCTATTGGATCCCATTCCACTTACCATCACGTGGAATGGAAAAACTTTACCATACTCATATAAACAAAAAAAAAACTTATTACAATTTGCATATTAGGTGCGAATTTAAGGCTTAAGTCGTTTTGTCATAATATCCATATATACAATGGCATTAATATGTTAAAACATCTCTAATCAAACTCACCGCTACATAAATTGCACATGTCAAGTTTCGGCCTAACATTTGCGTGCATATTGTTAATAGAATGCTCGACACAAATACATAGAGATCGTATCTTAATAGCTTTACGAGGCCAGTACAAAGATAAACACGGCAGTACTCCAAACCAACCCGCAGCTTGGGTGGTATAATTCAGAGGTTCTCAACAGCAACACTTTCTAACAGAAACAAAAGGAGCGCTGCTAGTTTAAGACAAGTTAAGTAACCTTATGTTAGTAATTCAAGTCTTTGTTCTTCAATACGAGTAGAAATTACCAACATATTCATTGAAAATTAATTTTATACAAAACATGTTTTCAACCACTGGAATCGCTCAGGGGCGGCTCCACTATAATTTTCAAGAAGTCACGTCGCATTCGATTAATTACGTCCGACCTTTATTTTTATCGCGATCGAATTAAACTTTGTTGCACAATAAACTGCACTTACGGTCGCTGTGATTTATGGTTTATTTTACTATATCCGGGATATGCAAATAAGGGTTGTATCGTGAACGGTCTTTATGGAAGGTAATTTTAGGTGCGGATGAGTTTATAAAAGGCCAATGTTGAGTTGTATAAGCCCTGTTCGATACTTTATATTGTGGAGCAATTTTTTTAAAAGAAGAATAAGATACTTCATATTATCAGCTTTCTTGTATGTGGGTACAGTTATAATAATTAGTAATCATTTGATTGTAATTTGGTACCCATAAAAATTCATTTATAACCTTAGGAGAGATTTCTTAATGCCAAAATTAACGCGCGCCAGGTGCGTCAATTAACAAGTTGATGTTTCCCCTTAAATTAATTATTATAATGAATTTAGCTTTCAAGTGACATTTTACATTGTTCCATTGTATTCAGGAATATAAATAGATTTAATTAGGCCTTTCATACGAGAGTCTGTACATCCATTATCGTATGCATGTCGGCAAGAGGTTTGCCATAGAGCTATCTATCCGTCATTTTCAATGAACGATCTCAATCCCTTTTTCCGATCTATCTCAAAAATGGACCAATCAGAACAAAGTTTTTTTGACATACCTAAAAATGGTTTCTGATTAATTATTTTTTGGAATCGGTTTAAAGATTGAGATTGGGATCGTTTTAGAACGGCTGTTAAATAGCGCTCGTTGGAGTAGGTACCACCAATTCGTCTATTTTTGTCGCCAATCTGAACTACTGGAAAACGAAGAAGAAGTTTATTGTAATTTAAAACACTGTGTGATTGCTGTTAAGGTTTCAAGGCGTTAGGTTTTAATCAAATGTTTCTCTTACAATTAGACACTTGCGAGGTGTAAGTAAAAACACTAACTTCTTTATTTAAAATATTTTACTCTCGGTGACGCAATTTAACTAATGTCCAATGCATTGATATCAGCCTAATGCTCACATCATTTTATGTTAACGTGGGTAATATGTCTGTCACCGCATACCTAGTTAGCATGAGTAAATATTCATTACAGTAGTGGCAAGATTAACGAGCGGCACCTGTCTGGGGGCATTTTAGACCCGCTCCAGCGCTACCACTGCCTCACTTAGCGACCCATGTTATAATTACACCCTTTCCACTTATAATGGACATTCATTTAGCTATTATAAAAATATGAAAAATTAAACAATATTTTTTGGACATAGGAAATGAAATACACCACCAAATATAAAGTTTTTTTTTATTTTTATTTATCACCAACACTATGTAGTACACCGATACATAGCAATAGTTAAATTATAATATTATTGACTAGGTAAGTGCCATTGTAATTATAGGAGAAGACTGCGTTCAAATTATGTATAACAAAAAATAATGTTTCTAAAATTACTAATATATCATTATAATACTGTGAAGATTAAAAATAATCCAATTAAAATTAAAACAATCGATAAAATCCGAAAATTTGTTTTATTTCGATATCTAACATTCGCGTCAACTATCATTTAATTATTAAAGATAATGCTAATCAAAACCAAGCTAACTTACCTGTAATATAAATCAAATGAGATAGTTAATTAATCATACTGATATTAATCAAACAAACTCGATCAAATATTGACACGATAGCATTCCGATTCGGAGTATGCACTTTAATCTATTCGTCTAATTGTGAACAAAAGTGTTCAAACTATGAAACAAGATCCTTTAAATTTAAATACGAACGGTGCCTTTTAAAATGGATCTTGATTTAACATAGTGTCCATCGCCGTTTGAGAGATTGATAAACTGGTAAAGTTTGCTGAGAAAACTCTCGGAGTGTGATACCTTCGGTACTGAACAAAAGACTTTCCAAGTTGTCTGCCCGAGTCGAATAAAGACATTTTGCGCTGAGATCGTTCCGAAACTTTACATCCGATATTCGTATAGTTATAGATAGGCACGTCTAACCATCTAACTATTTGCGATGTCTTGTCGACAAACGATTTAATATCAAACATTGTAAATGGAATTTATTGGCAGAATTTTGCTTCCCTGTAATCGTCTGCAATGGTTTTGCTTATGAGTTGAACAGAATTTGAGTGATAGTTGATGTGACTATGGTGTGGAGTGTTGTGTCGGCAAATATTATGTTAGTAGTTGTTAATGATATCAAAAGTTAAACCATTCTAATTTAATTTGTTCAGTTCGTTTTATAATTTACATTACTAGGATTATTTGTTTTTTTTTTATTATTATATTTTTTTATATAATTACATTATCCCTAAACAATCTACACTGTCGTCTGACTGGTTCAGAGATCTACCTAGTATCAGTAAATGAGTGGTTTAAAAACTCACCCGCACAACAGTTAACATAAAATTTAATAACACTCACGAGAGCGGCTACAAATTTTACCAGCTAATTTCTGCAACTGAAAACTTTGAACGAAAAGTTAAACCAACATACGCGAACATGTTCGCACGGAGTGTATTACCGCCCGGCCCTCGCAAACGAAATACGGCTTGTTTACGTGTGTTGGGAAAATTCTATCCTCTCCAAAAACAAAAGCCATTGAGGTTGAGGCAATATTACACGTATCGGCGCGAAGATTTGTTGTTAAATCGTAAATTGGCTCGGAAGCTCAGGAAGGTTTGATTGCGAGTGCATATGACGTTTATGAGCCCGATCGGCGAGGCGGGTGCGCGAGCGTGTCGTGATTAGACACGCGACAAGCTTCCGTTGTTTGTACAACGTGACTTCCTCCTTTTTCCTTTTTCTTATAACCATATTTTATTATATTGTATTAACATTCATACCTATATATAATTTTTACAAAAGATAGAAGCTATGAATCGTATTCGTAAAATGTATGTATCTCTAGATCTTTCGTCCGCAATGTAAATGTTCATGCCACCTGCAGGATAAAGGTATAAAAGGTTTGAACATACACATAGTTTAAAGTGAAAATATTTTTCATTTAGCCTGTCTCGCGCGGTGTGCACCCCGTGAGTTGTAACTTGTAGGCAGGCGCGAACCGTGCTGCTCTCGAAAACTCCACACACTCCATTCCAAAACTTTTTAAATCTATTAAAGAAGTTTCGTAACTGGCTATTAACGCGAGATTATGAAGGTTCCTCTTGAAATGTAATCCTTGGTGTGAACCAAGGGACGCGACGTAGCTTCGTTAAGTTCAGGCGGGCCCCACCCGAATATCATTATGTAAGGTTACTTTCGTCACATTTCGCACAGGCCTTTTGCACTTGGCGCTTCATTTAGAAAGAAAATACGCGCCGAGCTTGAATTTAAATTGTGTTACTGGTTTTGTCTCGCTCGGCGCACAGTTTCAGCTGGATTATGTGGGGATGTACTTATTTCAAATTTAAATTTTAAGCGTGATTTTAATACGTCTGCGATATTTGTGCCTCTCAAATTCCACATTCAGTGCATACTGTAGCATGTTGATCGACTAAAGCAATGCATAAATGCAAATATGCGCTAGCTATTTCAAAAAGTAGCGCTAAAAGTGGAATTAACTTAATTATATGTATAAGCACCTACATATATGCTTAATATCCTGAGAATATCAATGATAGGGTAAATTCGTTTGTTTGTTTTTATTATAAATTATATTTCGCCGCATGAAAGAATCATTTTGGTGCAAACTTTACGCATGATTAATTTTTAGCGATTCGTTGATCACATTATGAGCTTAAATATAATGAATATACGAACAAACCGATGTCCGGGTCCATGGTCTTAATATATGTATATGATTTATATCTGTATGAGATCTTAATCAATGTGTTGGCTGTGTGCCCTTGTAAGTAACGATATATTATTCTGGATCGATACATTACCCCCATATATTATAAGTATATGAATTATAATGAAATCCCGTGTTTGTAAAAGTCGATAATAATACTGTATTATTTAATCTTTGGTAATGGTAAATAATACAGTTAAAGATTGAATAAAAAAGTCTCTGGCTTTAAGTTATTAAAGTCCTTAAATTGATTTGGTAAAATAATTTCGTCCATTTGCACAACATGCCTTCCTCCTTTTTCCTTTTTCTTATAAATATTTTATTACAACATATGAAGTATTTGCAAACTTAATCGTTTTATACGTATTTTAATGTAAAAATAGTCACTTTCCATAACTTAAGGATATAAATGACCTTTATTACTTTTAAAACTAAGAACCGAATCAAAACCAAAAGATTGAGCAACCTACTTTCACAAAACGTTCAAACATAATACCGGAATTTGAACAGATAATTATTAGCATATCATCTTAAATGTTGGAATGTGTTACGATGATTTAAGAGGGCCGAGAGGACCGTTAAAACTATTTGAGGATCAGCTAACCAAAGTTATTTAGGACAATGGGATGGGTTTATTAAGACCGTTGTTTAGTCCGGTTACGTAACCTATTTAAATTTCAAAGGCAAGGGGTTCGCTCCATAAGCGAGGTGGATGCCACCATCCCAAATATATTTTTCCCTCAATAAAGTTTGACAGGCCTAGACGAAAGCCATTTGAAACTCCACTTTGAATAGAAATGACGCGGGAGGTGAAATTTTGACGAACCCCGCGGCGTCTGTCTTTCTTTTCTTATCGATGGTATAACGTAATGGAAGACGCTCCGTTGATACCTGAGTTGATACATTTATCTTTTGTTATTATATTGCCAGTTTAAATTTATGGCTCCGACATTCCCTTTGAGATCATTTTTTTAAGAGGCTTTAAAACTAATACAATATTTTGTATTATCTAGGTATATTTTAGTTATAAGCCATGTATGTATAAACTAAAGTAAATAAAAAGAGTGAAGCTTTTAGGCCACCAAACTAACCTAATAAGATAAACTTCGGTCTTCGATTTTTTCTTCAATATCACACTAAAGAAATCCATTTATAAATATGATATATAATATGGTTTAAAAATGTAATACATCTCCAAGGCGTAATAAAGAAAAATCTAAAATCACTGGCAGAGGAATTGCAACTTTATTTACCAAAAGCTATACCTAACTAAGAAAATAGAGGTAGGTAACTGTACCTAAAATAGAGTAAGAGTGCAATTTGCAAGGCTCCACTAAGAGGGCCCGCAATATCACCTCTAGACAGTGAAAGTCCATTAGGTTTTATGGGTTCTCAGGACGAATAGTCTGGCTTGAAACGTTGAAATTAATTAAATTCCCACCTAAACGCAACTCAAAAGCTGAAGAGTAATGACTTGTTGACTTCCCGCTAATACATAAATATGATTCAATTGCCGCGCTAGATTTAATTAAACCTGCATGGATTGATAGTTTTCAACTTGACATTGAAACGGTGTATTGAATTGGGTCACAATTGTTTTAACGTCGTTTCTATTGCCTTGATTAATTGGGTATATTCAGGTATGTAGGCAAATGATTCTATAATAGAAAAGACAACATCTAAGATATGCTCGACTTGAGAGTAAAACCACAGATGACTCTCCGTATCCAGAACTGTTCTTGACCCTAACCTAGAATACAGGGATGTCGAGTAAGGTCATTTTGTCCTGATCTAATACGGCCTCACCTGAATGTTTACAAATCTTAATGCTGATAAGTATTATTACTTTAATCAAGAAAATGTAAAGTTTTCAACCAAAATACCTACACTTATATTTTAGTAAAAGAATACTCGCCGCATTGCTTAAATCTATAGTTAAGTTATGTTAACACAGTATGTATAAATGTAAGACAGCAGTACAGGTGTAGAGTCGTGGACGACCTCTTTTAAAAGCCATATTTCAGAGTACGATACTTTTTTGTGACTTTTGAAAATATTCCGAGCCGAGTTTTAGCATAACGAGGCAAAATTTCCTCTTGGTTTTTGTCGACACCCTTTGGAGTAATCCTGCAATCAGTTCGCTATTCTTTTTGGAATCGTTTTTCGTTGAGTGAGACGTCATTAAAACGGCACCAAAGAACTTAGGATGTTTTAGACGAATGCACTTAAATATTTTTATCGAGCACACTCGCTTGACATCTCAAGCGAAGGCAGTTTAATTTTCTTTTAACAGCGCTCTCGACTCCCTCTCTCTTTCTTTTTATGGTGCTGATTAGTCTGTTTGTGGCATAAATCGTACATATACGTGCAGCAGTTATGTGTATGATAAAAATAAAAACAATGATCTGTAAACCAACGAGCAAATGGTTAATAATATTTGTAATATGTAGATTATAAGAGGGTCAATAATAGCTTTAAGTGCGGGCTAATTGGGTATTTTAATCTAAACCCTGGCTAAATTATGGCCTTTTTTAATATGGTATATGAACAGCCTTCTATACACGTGTCACTTACACATTTATCATTTTTATCACTCTATTTAGTATACTCACCCATTAGTTTCTAATTTTTTTATAACCTGAAGAGTTGATTTATCCTCTCGCATGACGGTAATCTCCACACGAATAAACAGTTCAACACTAGTAACTTTGGTAAATATAAAGCCGATATTAATAATTATTCATCATGTAACATTATTCACAGGAAAGTAATTTAGCGTACAAAGATGGACATGTGTCATGTAGCACTATGCTCAATTACTGGTACAATGTAGTGGCGGGCCCGGTTTGGGCGCACCGTATCCTATCTCGAACAATGGGATGTGCTGTCGTTTTCATTACAATGTGAATTATTTGGTTTGTAAGACAAATTGAGATTTCTAATAACGGTTTGTTGAGTGAAGTATATTGTGGGATGGTATTAATTAAGTTGATTAATAATGTAGGCTGCAAATGTATCTGTGCTTTCTCAATTGTTAAGACATTTAATTCTACTTTTTTTAGCGGGCAAAAAACTCCTTATCGCTACCACTATTGGGGGGGAGAGTAGAGCGGTTATGTTAGTTCCACCGGTCTTACGGCCCAATGTCGATGCTTGGGTGTATAGCACCATGCGAGCGAACATTGGACCGAGTCCCCAACACTTGTATAGCCTACCCCGCCATACCCACTAAAACCTGCGGTGGCCTTCTTCGGCACAAACGAGACGGCCCCGTAGTATCCTGATGCACTAAGATAGCTGCTCGCAACTGTCTCTGAATGCTCGCCAACGTCTCTGAACTCTATTTCTCCTAATAGGCTAACCTTAGTTTGACAATTAGAAATGGTATCAAACTAGATTTTAGTCCCTAATTCAACTGACTTCTGACCGTGGAGGTACATAAGTATACATTAAGTTTCAAGGCACTAAAGTTAGATGCAATAGTCGATATAAAAATACATCCAAATGAACTTATAACAAAAGCGCATAGATCTACTGTAATTAAAACAAGTCATGTGTATGCCGAATACGATCGCGTACATTTATCTCGACGTTTACAACAGTTGTAAAAGTACCAAAAACCTATCTGGTATCTCTTATCATTTACGAGCGGCTGTTTGTGCAAATGCAAATTTCATGTTTAATCACTTCTCCTCGAACGGCTCCCAAGTCTAGAGTATTATATCAGAAAAGTTTTCTCGTAAAGATCTGGCATTATGGAGCCAAATCGTATGCCAGTCGAGTTTCAAAGTGGGTACTTTTTTGAATGTCTCATTCGGCCGTGTCGAAACTTCCATCTTAGTGTTCAAATTTTATTAATAAACTAAAGCGGCTGCGGCGCCCAAATTCATTTATTTTACTGCAGTCCAGTAAGTTGTTTAAATTAAACCAAACCTAATACTGAATCGGAGCCAGAAAATATCGACGGCCACTTGGACTGTTTCTCAATTTGCGCGGCAACTTTACGACGACATCTTACTGAAAATATTTTGTAATTTACTGTGCCGTTTATTGAATGTAAAATGAAGCTGACTTTATATTTGTCAGGATATTAAAGCGGATAATTTTGTTGTCTGTATCGCATAAGCCGGTTCTAAATTAAAATTATTGTATTTTAAAAAGAAATGTGGGGATCATTTCCAGTTGGGGAAAAATATCGTAGAAAAGAGTGTTCTGGAAATTGCTTTACGCCACCGCATCACAACATCTAAGTATAAATCATAACTCCATTCGAAACAATTCCTATAAATTATGACGTGGAGGGAATAATACCGAAACTAAAGTCGATATTAGTGCCTTCGACTGTTTTCATTAAGCAGTGGCAACCATCCAAACTACATACAGACGTGTATCATCAGGAATTAACTCGGTACAATTAATATTTGCCATAATTCTCTGTTAGAACCAATCAACACGTCAATTTACATACATAGTTTACATATTATATTGGAATCGGATCTTAATTGGTAGTAAACATATACCTAATACGCGTATTCATATCAATTATATGCTACTATATGTAATTAAATTAGAATTTTTTAATAAATTTTCAGTGTCTTTCTTGAGGACCGTTTTCTTTTTCTTTGATCATAGAGTTTATCTAGGTACCTGATTATAGTAATTTCTAATATTTATGCGAATATTAGTATGTATTAATGGGACCCCCGTGACCATGAAGGCTGCAAAGTCGTCGAAACGTCGAAAAAATAATATAAAAAAAGCGATAAAATCCGCCATAATCGTTTTATTTCAATACCTAATTATAGATTTAAATTATGCTTTCCAATAATCCATAGCAAAGTGGGAGACAAAATAATGAACTAACGAGGCATTTATCTCAAGTATAGGGATGTTTACAACTAGATCTCTATCCAATAATCCATTTCCACAAATAATATGGATTCATTTATGTATCAGTAGTTCAAATAATGAGACACTATAAATACTACTATATGCAAAAAATGCATATTGCAGACAAAATATTTTACCCTTTAACACCCTTGCAGAGATAGGAGTGTGTACAAACATTCGTTCCATCCAAACATACATTTTTGACAATGTATACGAAAGCGGTCAACACATTCATAGTCAAATATTGCTTGACAAAATACAGGCACAATGTAACAACGGTGTTCGTGGGGAATAACTTTGTTACTAACTACTAGCAAGGGTAAAAAACATTGCTACGTCCATGCCTAAATTTTAGTGACAATTTTGTTGAACTCTATTGCATTGGAATGGAACACAAACTAAGTCTGTCAGATCAATACAACGTTACTGCTTTCTGCCTAAATGAAACTGCATTATTTCGATTATTTTTATTGTTAATTTTGTCGTCTGATTAAATGTAAGAAATAAATGTAATAAATATAATATTCTTAATAAAATATACATTTTAATGTATTCGACGAATGATTACCATTATGATATATGAAAAACTAAATTCTTATTAAATAGACCCAAATGAAACGAAACCAAAACAGAATAAAGGCACAATCTTAAGAATAAACTTCCAAAAAGCGTAAAGATCCTCAGACGAAATGTACTTTAAAAGGGTATGCCTATCTAATTCCAACGTAGAAGGCGTCCGTAATTTCCTATTATAAGGAAATATGAAAACGGAATGGAAGGAGGGTTGGTAATTGTAGCAACGGCTGATACGCGCAACCATGGCGCCACAATAAGTCACGATCTCACCCGTTATTTACGTAATGCATTTAGGAAATGAGATTGCTGACTGTATGCTTTAATTTCATCGCTAATTTAAGAGATGGTATGTTGTGATGGTGTCGATGAGGCAATAAACACGTGGATCTGACGTACTGCTCTATTATTAGTCAGACTAATAGCCGCTTAATGTCAGATAGGAATTTATATATGATTCCTCCACATTCTGAATAAATGTTTGTACTGAGCAGCTGACTTCATACATAGATGTGTCGTATAATAATAATAAGCACAACAACATGTCACTGGTTCAAATCACGACGCAACTTGTTAAGTTACCTAAAAAGTACCTTAGTACTTTCTAGATAACTTAGCAAGTTGATACTATTGACGAGAGTTAGATGGTTACAATCAAAATTCCCCCTCATAGCCAAGGGGACAAAAAAGTCAAGTAACGCAGTTAAAAAAAGGCACAAAAACTTACGTTTAGCCGGCCAGAAAGAGCAAGATATACATCTCACTCATTTGGATTGATTTTCCGCGAAGAGGAATTCGTGTCACGGATACACTGGCTTTCTAAATTCGGTTTTTTATTGGATAGATCGCAATTGCGCCATTTGCAATGTGGCGTGTCAAAGAAAATTCATTTGTATCAATCAGTTTAAAGTTTTGTTTATTTAAAACCTGGCTTTTAAAGCTTAATCTTTGCCTAATTTATACAATGGTTATCGGCACGCGACGCGTTAGCAAATGTTAATTAGTAATACGAATTTAAATCTTGTGAAGGTGGAATTTGATTAGAATCTTTCTTTAAGGTGTATCAGTGCAGAAATAGCTCGCATTAATGCTCTGGGACACGAAACATCCGGCTGCAAACGAAGGTATGTTAGTAGGCACCAAGCAATGCCTAGTGATAGACTATTCATGGGAAAATAATTCTTATGAGCAATCTAAATCTAATACCGAGTTAAATTTCAGTATGTTAATTATAGCTGGATTCGGTTATTGTTATGATTGTGTAAGGGTTGGTTTTCAATAATCAGATAAAGTTAGGAATAAATTAACATGTAACTAAGTTAATTAAAGCAGTTCAATCGATCATATTTAATTTGCAAGGTTTTAATTTATTTTAATGCTAACTAAATCTGATGCCTGAAAAACTACAACATAGAGTCAGAGATTAAACAATGCCTATTTTATTATTGTTAGTCATCGTCAGATAAGAAATATCATTTTACCAATCCAAAAAGACAATAATAGTTATTAAACTATTTTTTGTTTTACGTTTATACGTTACTGAAATTATCATTAGGCGTTGCTTGCAGGTAAGACCGCGCGAGATAAAAAATCCTAATGTGTAAGAAAAATTTGCTTATATGCTATGCATGCATGCTACTCTTGAAAATGAGAAACTTCGTGCAAAATTTCATCCAAATATGTTCAGCGTATTTTCTTCTAAATATCCAAACGTACCTAAACTTTCGCATTTATGGTTAAAATTAGCTTTTGCTCGCGGCTCCGCCCGCGTGTAACTATTTTTCCGAGATGAAAGTACCGCTTTATATTTACCCGGTTTAAAATGGAACCTATATTTTAAATTAGAAATCTAGCAATGCAACGGTGAAAACTACATTTAATTCAATGCAGTAGTTATTGCTTGATGCATGTACAAACATACAGACAGACAAAATTCTAAATCTATTATTTTGGCTTTTGTTGCACTAATAAAGATCCCCATAATATATTTTCTTCAATGTCTATAATGTACATACATTATTAGCCTGTTACAATTATATTATTTGTTAAGATAAGAATGGCAACAAAATCTAAAGTTAATTATTCTTAAAGTTATTAAATTCTCCTTCAGCGCTAGTGCATTAGGTAATAGATGTTCTTGGGCTACGGACAGGGTTTATCTAAATTTTCCATCGGGAGCCACTATTCATCATGAAACGTCTCAGATGATCGATTGTATACTATAATAGATTAGCGTTCGATACTAAAACAAACTGTTATACAAACTGCATAAATTATTTTATGATGTTCTTTTCAAATTGTGGTTTTGCGTAGCATTTCAAACTAAAAACAAAGACCTTTTTGTACGTACACGGGAAAGTAATCCCACTGCACCTGTGTGGGAGAGCGGTGTCCATTAGAATGTCGATTGACGAGAGATGATTACCCCTCAGCAATCGACACAATTATGCGGGCCTGTTGAAACCGGATGTGAACAGGCTGCTTCCGGAACACGGCACACCTATGTGGGCCTCTATGGCGGGTTTTAATACCTTGTGTACGGTGGTCACTATCCAGGCGGATGTAAAATATGTCCATACTACCAGCAAAAATCGTATAAAACACAAAAATTATTAACGTACCTAAATAAAACACTGTGCTGTATTGCATATAATATATATATATATATATATATATATATATATATATATATATATATATATATATATATATATATATATATATATATAATGTAATGTTTTAACTAATTTATTAATTAACTTATTATTTAAAAACGTCAAAAATCAAATCAATCCTTATACTTTGTATAGGAACCTTAACCTTAATAGTTATGATCCCTTTTAACTAGTTTTAGTTACACATAAATAATAACTGCTAATTATTTAAACGGGTAATATTCAATAAATACTTCGTTTATGTAATTACAAATAAAAACAATCAACGCTAACATAAACGCTTAGCTTTTTTTAGTATAATAGGCAATTAACTACTCGTGTTTATGTTATTAGTTTATTACTCGCTTCCATGCAATATTCATCATAAGGCTGATGTACAGTGTATACGCTTAATGAAATACGAACAATACATTGTATTGTTTATATCTACTCTAGACATTTATCAACTTTTAAAAATATATAAGTAAAAATATTGTATTTATCACGTAGGCGAACAAAATTGCACGTGATACGTCGAAACAAAACAAAAAATATATTATTACTAAATTAGATTTAAACCAATTATATAACCACATTTTAAACCACAAGGTAAACCAAAGAAGCCATCTCGGACTGTCAGGTAAAGTGACATAAAAAGATAACGCGTCGCGATCGCGTTTGTTGGAAGTAAACGCAGAAAGTACTGGGCCCTTATTCTGTATGATAGTGTAAACGCGTAACGCGGCCGTGTCATGTTATCTTCAAGAAATGTGCGTGGAATGGTATTCTGTAAGCCAAATTTCTATAGTCCTAAACATGACGCGTTGTGTTCCGTGCTTGTTACGCACTGTTAACATAACGTGCGGGATAGAGAATAAGGCCCCTGAACGGATTTAGATGAAATTTATTGCAGGGATAGACCACGTCCTTGATATACATATAGTTTTTACCCCCATAATTTGTTTTCAATGGAAAATAAAGGAATTTTGTATCCTATTATTGGTGTCAAACAGAATTTTAGAGATTTTCACGCAGGCGATGCCGCGGGCAACATCTAGTGCAGTTACAAAACCTTCAGGTTAGTTCTCTTTTGACAATCTAAGTTCGTAACCCAAGTTCTTGCATCGCCGATTTCTTGATCGCTGACAATAACAAATATTGTATTTCATTCTTTAGAATAGTTGTCAAAAGTTTCTTGGATACCTGGTACTTCATCTTGTATTCTATTGCTTTTGCTTTTACGTATGTAGCTACCGCTTGGACGATACGTTATTTTGACTAGTCAATTTATATTTGAGTTTATTATTACAGATGAAATATTGCTCTTTTAAATTTTATGCTGCATTCTTGGAAATAGTAATATGTATATTCAAAAATAAAACGGTGAAGCATATTTTATACTAAAGTAACGTGTCTTTAACGCACCTAATTTAAAAATCTTCATAAAATTGTTTCATAAAAAAATATAAAGAAAATCTTTCAATAATATTGCAACACGTAAATTATAAAATTTAATATTAAAAGAATTAATAAAACATCGTAGTATGTTTTTGCACTACAATACATAAAAAATACTTAATACATGGATGGTGGTTGTGCGTTGTTAGGAACCGGGCTTTCTTTTGCCACACTACCACACACAACCACAACTTTCAGTAGTCAAAACACTTATCTCCAATCTACATTGTCGGAGACTATAAAAAGGGACAAAGGAAATTCAGTAAATTATAGCCCTAAAACGGCCGCGTAGAAGTATTGTTGATATTTAAATGTTCGAAGGTCCTGGCCCTGGTTTCTCGGCGATGCCATTTCCGGGAACAAATAGCGCGGAACACGCAAACACGTCTCACAAAGGGTGTTAATTTAGTTGCTGTAAATTTTTTACGATTAATTGCAATGTAATGTTTAGGATTAGCATAACCATTAATGCAATAAACTTGACAAATTGTTCAAACAATGTTTCTGTTTTAATAGATGACCTTAATTCTAGGTTTTTTTTATGAGACTACGGCAAAGTGACCTTACTGCCTCTGATGGTAAGAGGAATAGTGTCTAATAGAATGTCGATTGACGGGAGATGATTACTCCTCGGCAGTCGACACAATTATGCCGGCCTGTTGGAACCGGATAAACACCAGCTGATCTCGGAACGCTACACACTTACGTGGGCCACTATGGCGGATTTTAACACTGTTTACGGTGGTCGCTATCCAGGCAAATAAAATATATCCTACCACCAGCAAGGTTTGGGAAATTGAAGTGTCATTGTTAATTTTAACAAAGCCTGTTTATTTTAGCACGTGTGATCCATTTGCATAAATGATGGATGCGACTGCGCAGTCGTGTTTTCATTGAAATAAATTGTATTGTCCCATATGTACATATGCATTCATTTAGGTGCTAAAGCTAAGTACGTAAGCAACTTATAATACAGGTGCCGTTGTTAATGTGCCTTTCTACAATCGTTAACGCTAACATTATGTATGGGAAAGACATATTCTAGCGATAGATTTATCGTTAAGATATGTTTTTCCTATACATTGTTTGTATTTCATTAGCGTTAACAATTGTAGAAAGAGCACTTGCGGCTTCTGCTCTTTTCAGTCGCTGTTGGTTGCACTTATCTATACATATTGTGGTGCATTATTTTTATATTATAACGGTCGGAGTAAGTATATATCAGTTCTTAATGTATATATAATACTTTTACTGTAGGTAATATTCATGTTCTGTAACTGCCTCGGTGGCTTAATTGTTTACGGTATAACTGCCGAGGTCTCGGATTCGATCCCCGGGTTCGGAAAAGTGATGGGTTTTTTACTCTGTATCAATAGGGGACCGGACAGGTATTACCAAAAAATCTGAAATTCAGTTTAAAGTAAAGTTTGTAATATTAAAAATATTATCTCATATTTGGTTTTGTAAAAGAATTGTGATTTGTATTTTTAAATCAGTAAATAAAATACAATAATTATAATATTTTTAGTCTATTCTTTACGGCAAATGAAACACCAATCACGGCGCATGACGTCACACGTGGGTAAAATGTAAACAAACAGACGTCATCTGGATGTCATACCGCGTTGTGTTATTTTAATGCTTTAAAGGTGTTTTTTGACACAGAACTGCTCTAATAATTTATATTAATTTATACGGGACGTTGTTACTATCTTCCAGCTTAACGTTTACAGATTGTTTAATCGTTAATCATAATAGACCGCAAAAAATATCGTTGGTGCGTCGTACCTGAATGTAATAATACTTCTATATCTTTATCAAACAAATTATTTATTGATGTACCACGAAAAGCAGATATACGAATAAAGTGGTTGCAGTTAGCAAGACGAACCTACGACGGAATGTCTGCAGACTCACCGATTTAGTTCTGTGAGGATCACTTTGATATAAGTAAATAAAAAATAGTGTTTCGGTTTAAAATAAATCGATGAATATTTCAATTAATTAAATCATTTGTACACCCAGGGAGGTTATGGTTATGAGATGTATTTATTTATGTTTTAGCTGCCACATGATATGGAATAGAATATTTATTTATATAGAATTCTGGTTGTTACACAGTAACCTGAGATTGCCTGAGATTAACACGGTCTATGCAGTGTTGCCAGATCATAATTTCTCTTTACCCCAGGATTATTTGGAATTTAAAATTTTACCCTTAAACCAATCATAAATAATTCGGTACTTTTTTTTCTATATCCTTATCTATGCAGACGCCACTTCTTTCTTCACTTCCACTACAATAATTATTAATTTAATTATCTCATTTAATTAGGAACAACTAGCTGTACACAAAAATTGTATTGAATAAAAAATTATAATTGTTTCATGGCCTACAATTTTTGTAGGAAACATCTTTCTCTAAGCTCAATATTTATTACAATACCGTGAAACAATAGCTTTAATACCTTAACTCGTAGAATTACCCCAAAAATTACCATAAAAAATACCCTGCTGATTCAGTTTTACCCTAAATCTAGGGTAAATAACCCTAATCTGGCATTATTGAATCACTGTTCAAATGACAAGACTTGTCAAGTTGCTTTATCCACTATGACGTCACACGAGACGAAATGACATAATGTAGCGTTTGCGCGGGAATTATAGGTATTTAACATTTAGGCATGGTTTTATGTACTTTTTAAGCTTTATTTGTGCAAAATACTATTTTTCTTGGCTATTTATATCCACAATGATCAATTTAAAACGCCTTCTGAAAATTTGTCCGGTCCCCTATTCGGAGTCTGTAATTTGTGCCTGATATGACGATAGGACCTCATTATATCATAGGACGCAATACACACGGTGGAAAGTGGGTTGCAGCAGTTGCGCCTCTATCTACCCCTTAGGTGATAGAAGGTGTTAACATGTGTAATATTCATGGTCGTCTTGGTTTACTCATGCCATTAATTTATGGCCGTGATAAAATTTATAAAATACAGTTTACATTGTACCTAAACGACTTTAGTGCGCATCAATATCGCAATCTCTCTTCCCGCTGGTGTTAATTTAAATTTCAGTTAAAACTCAAAAGTCAATTTATTTCCTTTATTAACAAAGTTCAACGGATGTTTTAAACAGAAATATAAAATAAAACGTTTCCATTCGTGAATTGTTGCTCTGTGCTCGTGCGTTAATAAATTCTAGTAAGGAACAAGACTTTTGTATGGAAAGAATTACGTTTCTTTAATAAATCGTTTTATTATAAATAATGCACAAAACATTGAAATAATAATAAAATTGTTTTTATTCCTTAGACAAATTTTGCCAAATATCCTGCGCTCGTAAAAGGAAGGTATATTTTCGAAGCAATCATATCATTTACCTCTCTAGATGCGTTTTTATAACTGTCGTAAAATAATAAGTACTCGTACACCGGAGAACCTTCTCAATAATAAATTTTGTTTATGTTTTATTGAAATAAAAATTTATGCGCGTTACAAATGTGAAATCCATCTCACCTGATGGCAACATATTTATTTCACATAAATAAGTACATAAAAGATTTCTCCTTCAATCATTTATGTTATCACGCTAATAAAAAGTTAACAAACACCACGCATGATAGTTGATAGTACTCAACCTTAGACAAACGAAGACGTCTAAACAAAACGTCAGTACCTTGTCTGCATACAGATATTTATTTAAATTGTTTCCACCAAATGATGTTTAGTATCACCGGTTTGTACAAACATAGTTGGATATCGTTTGTTTTCGCATGTCAGCGAGTTTATTGTGAAATGTAGATTCGCTGCGTGCTCTATCTCGTCGGCCGGCCGTCGATACGTCATCCCAGGCTTCGCAGACATCAATCACAGGCGTGTCCATCGGGATGACGCTTCTGTGCATTCATGGTTCACTTTGACACGAAACCTGCGGAATTTCTCGTTGCTTTTGCGAATATTCGCTGCAAAATTCTACATTTAAGAGGTTAAGTTGCGTGTTTATGAGGTTATGTTTGTTTGATGGTAAAAGGGGTTCTATTGCGCTGTTGGTTTGGTTTTGATTTCGGAACAAATTTTGACGAACTTCCTGGTTTGGTGTGCGCGAGTTGGTATTTTGTTTTCTGGTATGGTAAAATAAATATACAACATCTAATTATAAGTACTAGTAGTCATCCAGTAGTCATTAGTAGTAAAACATATTTTATAAATTAATTTTATCTTTCTGCACTCGTGTATATGAACTTTAATTATACCAAATCACTTTTTAGTATTAGAAAGTAATAATAAAATAAAGAAATTAATATTCATTAAATGTTATTTTAATACTTCATGCACTAGAGTTTTGGTGAAAATATGCCTTAATTATGGATGAATTTTGGCACAATGTTAGCCGAGGTAAAGTATGTGATTTCATTTATTAATGTCATAATGACCTTGTATACGATAGCTTTACAGTCAAACAGTAATTATACAAGTCCAGTACCCTTCCACCAGCAAAATATATTTGCACTTACTATTTTTATTGACGCTGTATTATATAGGGGTGTTATTTTCCCAAGCTGATTGATTGGGGATTAGGGTTAGTAGCGGCGAGGCACCCCCTCGCTCCGGACTGCGCCCCCACTTAAGCCAGGACGCCCCAAATGACCGCTTTGCCCTAAGGCCGGCATAGTATTATAGTTTGTACAAATTGCGAAATAACAAAGGCCAAAAAAATACCATCAGTAATTAATTTTACCCGTTTTTAACTAATAATTATCTTACTTTACAGTGATTTATATGGCATGTAAATACGGCAAGTGCAAATTCAAAAGTAGAATTTTTTTTTACGACTGTTATATCTCTGTCGACAATTCATTTATTGAACAAGATTTAACTGTGTAGATATTAACTGAAAAAATAATATAACTTTGCGTGTAACGTCTGCTTCACGTCCGAACGGCAAATGGATGGTCAACTTATTCCAGAGGTATTTTCATCGTCGAATTAAACTTATTTTGAACAAAATAAAAAGGAATCCAAAGGATACCTGGAATTAAAGGCGTGTGGTCTAGCAATAACTAATAAACATATTCGACCTGTAGGCAGAAGGCTTAACAATTTATTTTTAAGAAATTTTCACTATGAATAGAAATATTTTATAGAAGACTATATAGAGATACATACCTATTGCTTTATAAATGGTGTTATTAAGTATTTGCAACTCCCTGAGGGAACTGATGAACTGTGACTAAAATACTTACATTCAAAACAAACGAATCTAAAACCATAAAGTAAACTTAAAAAAACAGAACAATTACTGTAAAACAGCGCTGCAAATGTGTCAAATAGTTCTCAAAACCTATAGGAAGTAGAAAATCTTTTAGAACGTAGACTCGCAACAAATATTTGCACCGACCCAACTATCCACACGGTGCAGTCGGCTCTCTTTGCTCGGTAACTTGGGTTAGTCATGCTCGAATTTAATTTTGAAGGACGGATGCGATCGGTAAACATAAGATGATTGATTTATCCGCCGTGGATGTACACTGACGTAACCATTCATGTATTTCTTTTTTCGTTTAGTATGTTAAGGAAATAGATATGCGTTAATGACTTCTTTTGCTCTGTGATATATCTAGAAAACCGGCAATATCATGTATAAAAACATTTCAATAATAATACATTTCGTGTTGACATTCACATTGTATTAGTCGTCAGATTATTTTGCCAACCCTAACCCAAATAATATATTCAGAAAACTTTAGTTAACTTCTTATGCCGTGAGTCAATAAACTTCACGTGGAGTGAATCTCATACCGCTTCAGCTTTCCATTCACCATTACCTCTCAAGCAAAAGTCATCTACAAAAGAAAAATCAATTAAGCACTTCGATCACTCAACATTTTTCTTCTAACTTTTACCAAAATTGGCTCACTCTTGTTTAGAGCGAAGGTAGAAAGTGTTCGAAAACAATTTCTAATAACTCGTGTCATTAGCAGGATTAACGGCTTTCTTCCATTTTACTTCGTAGAGCAAATTAATGTTTTACTGTGCCCGCACCTCTTCTGCCATAAATTATGCTGTCAGCTTCACTTACACCTTTATTCCAACAAAGTTTATAGTGAACTTACATTTTAGCTGGTAAACATTTCATATGGATATTTTTTATCCTTTTACTCTAATATATGAAGTTTGCTAAGAAACCATTTTTATTCAGTGATTAACGTGATCAGAGCGTTGTCTATGCCCTCAAATTGCTTGTCGTAAAATATCGTCGCAAAACAGTCATTAGTTGAAACTATGCTTCAAATAGTGTTCCAGAAAGTTTAGTACTAATGCGTATAATATTTAAATTCATTGTGCATTATTCAAATTATTACTGTATCGGGGTTAAAAAATATATAAAGTAATCTCATAACTTCAGATATGTACCTATCGACTTGACTAAGAAGTTGGGAATATTTAATGGAAACATTACATTCGTTTTATACCATCAAAATACTGAAATTCTTAAAAAGAAAATAGAATTCCATATAATATAAATAAGATGAAAACTTATTGTCACATTTTGAACTAGAATTGTTGCATTTTCTAAGAAAAACCAACACATTCTAATATTAGTAGTTTTACTGATGGTGTAAACTTGCCGCGGTGAGTTTGAGGATTAATTAATTTAGTTATTTAGTGCAGAAACATAAATTTTATCTTTAAAACAGACACGTAGTCAGGATGTAAAGCGTGGGTATTAAAATACTCGTTAATAGTTTGAAAGATATATTTAATAAAACAATAAATATTTCCCAACATCTACCGTACTAGAATGCTCTCCATCAGTAGACTCGTAGTAAATTAAGTAAAACTAATTTAAAATAATACATTTCAATGTCAATACAACCCACAGAGATAAAATCGTAAAGATATTAGCATGAAAGAGTCAAGAATGTTTCTAAAAAAAGGAATCAACTATAAAAATGCCATTAAACATTCCAAGAATATTCTGAAATCTATTAAACTCAACCATTATTTATGTATCTTAATCACTACCCTTGTGCTTTCAATCACTACTATCTCGTTTTCCATTACTGCTAGGGCAATTACCTTCACATAGTGGCAACTTAACAACAGTTGACAAATGTTTAAACTATCAATTGATTTATCTATATATTTTCACATACTAACGTTTTTATCACTTAATAATATATTATATCTAATATTAAAATCGTAATTCCTTATATCACTAAGGCGACATGACCCCCAGGAATCCCCCGGTACCTTTAATACGCGCACGTTGTGGGTAACAACGGTGCGTCCAGCAAGCTATAAAATTACGTTTAATGATTTGATAGCACATAAATACATTGTTGTTGGACCATCAATCGCGTGTTTGTGCGATTAATTACTTAATCATGTTTAAAATTACTACAGTGTATAGAGTTTATCCGGTAAGTTTTAATATAAATTCTGTGTTCGTTGAAAGTGCTTATTCATTTTTATTTAACCAGAATACGAAGTTGTAAAATTATTTGAATTTTTTTCTCTATGTCAGAGTTTTGATCAAGAATATGACATATAAATCCACGTTAATACAAAACTGTAAAATAAAAAGGCAAATTTATAATTGGAAACAGTGGACACTCGACATTCTGGATTTTATTGTAAGCGAATTGTAAGTAAAATATAATTCAACAAGAGATCTCGATTATGCCAATGTTACTGAATGTGTACGTATTGACCCCGTAGTGATTTTCCAAAACGAGCTACCGTGGGGTTTTTAAAATTACACACCGGTAGTCGACTATAAAGTATATTAATTTTCTCACGCGATAAAACTCGTGTAATTCCCATAATCAAAATCCAGATTGTACAAAACATAATAGTTACGAATTAAATATTGCAAAGTAACAGAACATTCTAGACTAAACATTTAATACGTAACGAGTTTAATTCGATTAAAAACATAAGCTTGTATTGCCATTAAATGATCCTCATTCAGAAATACATTAAAAGCCGATACGTTCAGAGAACCGTTTAAAATACAATTTGTTTGAGCGCGTCGCGGTAATATCTTCACTGAATCGAGAGCGTGTGTACAAATCCTTCTCATAAAAGCGTTAACCACGTTTCTTTCATTTTTTATCCCCTATTATAATTAACGTGTTCATACGCGAGCCCACACGCCACACACACGCCCACTCGAGCGCTGTTATGGAAACGTCCGTGGATCCCCGATAATCTCCCCTTTTACCTTAACACGTATTACTTTGCGTTTCGTTGCCACAATATTTGTTTCCCGTGAAACCTAATATTAATGCTATAAGGGTCGAAATTGCCAAGAACAAAAATCACTGTAAGCAAATA
Organism: Manduca sexta; assembly: GCF_014839805.1. Lineage (NCBI taxonomy): Eukaryota > Metazoa > Arthropoda > Insecta > Lepidoptera > Sphingidae > Manduca > Manduca sexta. Next base: position 10,952,541 of record NC_051137.1, on the reverse strand, counting down.
CATATTACTGGGTTCGCATTTGACTCGACTGAATGCTCTGAAGGCAGGTTCATTAGTGCTCACAGGACCATGCATTCGTTTTGTTAGTACGAAGTAAAATGAAATAAAACTCGTACCGCAAGCTGATACCCGACTCGGGTCCGGAAAAATTTCAAGGGTTATGAATCGGAAAATCCGACTGCGCTCCCTTTTTTAACTCGTTTCGGGATGGGGGTGGGAGATATGAGTAAATGACATACATATCTGTCACTTTTACTGCGGATTCGCTGTTGTTTCCAATTTTGTTTGCGGCTTTGAAATTTTACCAAACGGCTATTATGTTTTTTTTTTTTTTTTTTTTTTTTTTTTTTTACGTAGGTAAATCGTCAGTTGACTATCTCCCGCCTTGGGATGGGCGGGAGGGCGTGTCAGACTTTACCGACTAAGAACCTACGGTGTTCCCATCCTTTGCCTATGTGCCTAGGTCCAAGATCCGGTGGCATTGAGACCTAGGCAGGCACCGGCCCTAAGGGGCCCCGCAAATTACTCTGACACTGCTCTTCGAGGCGCGCGTGGAACACTACGCGCCGAACACACGGGCCGTTGGGGTGTTTCGGGCGACGGGCTACCCAATGCTCGTCACCCGACGGTCCGCGCCTACGGAGGCCGACGATCCTCAGCAGACGTTCGACGCCCGCGTCTTGTGCGTCTGCCGTGGCGGATGGGACGTTGGGCGCTTTGGCGCCGTATCCGCTCCGCCACCTCCTTTGCGAGCATCACGTCCTCGCAGAAGGAGGTGACTGCGTCCCACTCTCTCGCCCCGGAGCATGGCTTCTACCAGGCCCCGACGCGAGAGGTCTCCGCCACCGATGGCCGTTGTGAGAACACGGCGGGGCTCAGCCCAAGCTGGGCACACCTCCACCGTATGCTCCAGAACGGCTATTATGTTTATTGAGATTACACCCTGAGAATATATACATTCGTTGTATTTTAAACTTGTATATTTTATACTCAATGGCTCTGTGTTCTACGTCGTAATTATCATAACAGAAAATGAGAAGAAGCCAAAATCAAATCTATAGAAGCCAATTTATATCATTTATTTAGTCAGGTATAGATTGTGGTTTCATATTACGGACATCATAATATCCATGTTAATGTAAATGTTGATTACAAGTGTCCACTAATACAAACGTTTAGTAATTCGATTAGGCCCTTGATTAGAACAATAGGTAGCTAGTGAGGAATCCCAAGTTGATTATCGCCTTAGGACGCTACGTACACAGAGATTATGTAACGCATGTGTGAAATTGCGTATATTGATCCAAGCTTGAATAACTACGTTGTAAATCTAGCATAAGAATATATTTCATCAAGGTCCTGCAACAAAGTAGTTATAGTCTTGAATTTAAGGATTTTTCCCAGCCAAGTACACTCTCATGACCTTTTCATGTCAAAAATGAGTAAGTTGTGATTTATTAAATATATAATAATTAAACTTATTGCCATTAATTAACGCCATTTATTTATTAGTAAAAAAAGCAGAAACAAAAGACTGCAAAACCATTTGATAGCTTTTCAATTAGGGCTGATTTTTCAAGCATCAAATAAAATTTATAGTTGGATAAAGTATGTCAAAAACGGATTAAAATGACGATAATATTATTTATAAAGTAGGTCATAATTTATTAGACGGATAATTTTATCTAACGGTTGAATCATAGCTCTTAATTATTTACTTATTAGAACAGCCAACAAAACATACACCTTACATAGTTTTTTTTTTTTTTAACAATTCCGTAAGTAATTGCTGCAGTGCTGTTTTAATTACAGGCTGTCACAGCATGAACATATTAAATACATAACAATAAACAATTGGCTGCACCATAAGTGCAGTATATAAGTTTATAACCGATCTCCAACCTGTGTTAAATGAGAATATATTTGGTTTGTTATAACTATCCTTCCTAAATACGAGTTAGAAGTTCGTTGGTTCATACAATCTCGGACTAGTAATTTGTAGAGCGATTTAGCTTACGCGTTCTTACAAATATTGAGTTTTTTAAGCCAAGCGTGAAGAAGCAATTAAACCGGACACTGTAGCGTATGAAACTGTTACGTTATCATATTTCATCGGTCAATATTGTTATAGCTCGAAATTGGACTTAACTACAACTATAAATATAGTTTATGTTTCTATACATTTGTTGAATCAAAAATTAATTTATTTAGAACACAAATAAATTTAAAATCTTATGTACTAAACTTGAAATTAACGATGTTGAACTATTCAATAATATTTATTGAAATACAAAATAATTCTTCGTCTACCAAAGTTATTGGAAACAAGTTCTCTGTCCCGCAACGTTCCCGAAGTCTGCATGTTAATATTCGTGTAACAATGTTAAAATTCAAACAATGCCCACTAAAATTTCGAACTATCCAACTTTAAACGCAAATAATTGAATTTCCAATTACAAGTGGAACAGTACAGACCTTTTTATTTTGTTTAAAACAGGAAATGTTGGAAAAAAGGCTTGACATGAAACCTAAAACGTGGATTTTTTAACAGAGCGGAAAATGATGAGCGTGGAAGTTCGGCCAGAGTAAATAAATTACGCTCCATCTGAAACAAACAACGTATTCATCAGTTGATTAATTAAAACAAATACTGATGTTTGGTTGATGGTACATATCAATCGCAATGGTCAAGAGACGCATTATCTTAATTTATGTTTAATCGTAATTTCCTTATGTTATTTTACAACACATAGGATCCATTTATTCCTATTTAAGAAATAATTCGTATTAACATTATTTTTTTCTTTCTATTTAAAAATTACCAATATATTTGTTCTTTTCCCGAAGTCAGAGTTATTCTTTGTTTCACCAAATAAAAAAAAATCAGCTTAGATAAAGTTAAAAAATGAGGGAGTAACTTAAACAAACGTATGGAAAAGTTTAGCTATTATAAACAAAATAAAGCTGCTAAAATTATCTATCATGACTGAAAACAATAAAATGAATGCTGAAGCGGAAATTGAACAAAGACTGCTATTGTTCCGGTTAGCTTTATACCGTGATGAAGTGACTTACAGGGTACAGGGTCTACAGATATACAGTCTTACTTATAAATTGTTTTAGCGTTAAGAGGTGATTAAGAATTGCTTAAATAAATGTCAAAAACATGGTTTCCAAGTTTAAACCTTATTAAGAGGCAAGATGACGGGTTTTGACAGGTGATCGAGTAAATTTGTATTTTAGATAAGCATAAGTAAGACTGATAGTGTCGAGAGATCACACGTTTCTGATTTTATATCAGAAATGTAGCATTATTGCTTTAAATCAAGTTTGTAAAATGAAAATCAGTGAAGGTCATCTCTTACGCCAGATTTGCAATAGAATGGATGAAGAAAAGGCCAAAACTTAATATATACCACAAATGAGATTGCAGAAAAATATAATGGCTATTATGAAAAAGTACGTAGTCCGAAAGAAGTCATGGCAATGCATATAGATAATAAAAATAAAATATTTTCTATTTCATCTAGTCTCACTGCACAATAAATGACAAAAATATCCCCTTTATGGCTCCGCTCTGCAGCAAAATTTCATATAAACAATGAAATGCGTACCAATGTCGATACATGAACTGTTGAATTTATTTAAAATGAACAAAAAGAAAATTGTGTAAGACGCGCCGGATCGAGAGGTTGAATAGGATATTGACTTCGCGGCGACGTCGGAATAATATGGTGCTATCTGACACGAACTAGTTATATTTATAAATACTATTATTGCGATACAGGGTAAGCGAATGGCTGCGAGGATTGCAGGGTTTCCCCTCAAATTGGATCATTTAGTTTCATTGCTTTTTATAGATATAGTTGCAGTTACCACTTCGGACGTATACTTGTACCTAATACTGATATCGGAACGATTTTAGTTGGTTTTGACGTTTGAGTAAATGTTGGTCATAAAATTTTAAACATTTGACTATGATAAAGTGTTTTCAAGAAATTCTCAAGTCTTAGAATGTAAGAGTAATATTTTTATAATATGCGGAACTAATGCTGCGTTTGAATCATTTATCATGTCTACAACTGAAATCGTTTTCAAATTATCATTCTTAGAATTTCTTTCTTAGATCATGCGCATTTGTGCCAACCAACGAACCGTTGACTATTTGGCACCGGAATAATAATATAGGCACATATTTCCGATTCTTAATTTTTTTTTAATCCAATTCGATACAATTTACGGCAGATACACAATTATAATTATTATAATCCGACATTATCACAAGCAAATATGCTACTTTAATGTGAGACAAAGGTCAGTGGTGTAGACACGGTCGATTGCATTCATTCATGCTGTAGATAACATTGTTTGCAATATTGGTCGTTTACAAAAATAACATTACGACGAATTATCTGAATAAATGCGATCACATGTTATGACATCCGCGAACTATTGCCAACGAACGTACATATAGTGGATGCTGATACACACTTACGAACATACATAGCAGTTTTTCATCAAATTCTTGTCTCGTTTCCAACTATGTAATTTCGTCATTGCTTTAATGAACAACTTTTTTTTTTCTCATTTATTCGGAATAAACAATAGTACTACATTATATTTTTTACAGAGGTTTTTAATATATAGTGATAGTTAAATGTACTACTCACAACGCTTTCGACAAAGTTTTAACTAAGTGATTTTCGTTGTTCAATTACCGTGAGCACTTTCATCAATTCTTTTCATTAATGTAAGTCTTAGTGATAGATATATGCTATATTTTCTTACGCTGAGCAATTAGTGTCGTTTTTAGAACATAATTACGTTACGTGGACGATATCATATAAAACTTCAATTACATGAAAAAAATCCATAAGCCTCTCAAATCGCGAGTTCAAATATTCCCCTATAACTACGAGTGCCTCTGGAGTCTTGACGCGCATTAGAAAATTGAATTATTCCGTTTTAATAGACTCTAAGTGCATTCGATCAATAATGTGCTCCAAAATCCCTGAACCGGTCCATTAATGTTATAAAATTTAAATTTCACATTCACACGTAAAATAATCTTGTTAGTATGACGCTTGGTTTTCAATTAAAAAGGAATTAAATGTGAAGAGCAGCTTTCGGGTGAATGAACGATAACATGTATAAAGTGACGTTAACAAGAATTTCAAAGTGTATTTTAAAGGTTATTAATAAAATGTACTACCATAGTTTGTTTACCAAATTGCTACGTATCGAAACATGACTCATATATGCAACGACACGATATGTTTTCGGAGTCGTGTAGTATCATATTCCTTTCTTTATTTCATATCTATACTAAAATATAAAGCTGGAGAGTTTGTAACTTTAAACGCGCTAATCTCAGGAACTATTAAATCGATTTTCATTTTTTTACCTAATATTAAGCTATTACTCCTGACTGCTATTGGCTACTTTTTATTCTGGGCAAATAATACTTATCCCGGAAAAAAACCACACGTGCAAAACCGCAGACAAAAGCTATTCATTTATAAAATAAAGGAAAATTATACTATAAATTAATGCCAGTAAATACATTTTAAATCTGGATGAGAGCTTCTGTAAATATCTTATTAGATACTTATAAACGGATTCCATAATATAGTCAATACGTACCTTATGTGGGATTACCTGACGCACGAGCGTACGAATGGTTTTGACAGCCAGTAAACGCATGTAAACGCCGCTTTTGTTATTAAATTAAACTGGATTTCTCAGCAAAACCGATTATTTGTTTCAAATTCTAATATCTAGCATTTATGTGAGCACATAGTATTTGTTTATCAAGGTAAGTTAATATTTAATTATGCATTTTGCAAAAAAAATATATCTCCATGAATACAGGCTCACCACGGAGTCTTCGAACAAAACCTCTCTAATGAACAGTGGGCGATCATTTAATTTTTCATTTTCGTAATGAATCGCTTCGTAGACTAACGGTAAGGGCAACGGAGTGGTCTCATCCCGCCAGCACTCACCTGCTGTGATTGTTTACTCACTGCATTCGCCAAATGGCGGACTTAATTCAATACTGAGCTGCAATTAACGTTCTTACTGGCTACAGTTTGTATTTTATATATACTTGCACATTTACAATTGTGTGTATATTCGATTTTACTGTTAAAAAAGTAAAATTGTATATATGAATAGAAGTTCAATTCATAATATACAGTTGCAATATATTGCTGTTATAATATGAGGTGTATTAAACCCTTCTTCTATATCTGTACTACATGTATTCAAATTGTTCATTGTTGCATTGCTTCATAATGTAGCGTTTCATAACAGTAAATTCTCAGTGAATAATGAGATGGAAATTTTGTTAAGACAAATTATCCATTACATATCGCTGTAAACACCATATGTTCCTTCTGGTCGTGTTAATGCGTCTTTTACGTATTTTTAACTAACGCCACTGCTGAATGTCATGCCTACCAGTGACGTTTCAAACATCATTCATAGTTCCGCTTACGAGCTCCTCGATATAAATCGGCCGTCAGACATCGTAGGTTTAAGATGACTTTTCCACATACGGAACCCTCGTATTTTCTTCGGTGGTGTATGGTCTATTTTTGTACCAAACCATTACTGTCGTACGCAGTTTTACTCCGGGTTGGGCAATGTAACCCCACAGCCCCTATGGCAAATGGAGTTGGTTCCATACAGCGTGTCGACTGACAAAAGTTGATGAGTCCAGATAATGTCGACTGACGATAGTTAATTTCCCGTCGCCAGTCCACACAGTTATGTCGGTCTGTTTGAATGTTTACTGCAGAAGGACGAGAAGGGCGGTAAAATTTAATTATGCACGCATACATTTTCATAATGCAGGTTTATTTATAAAGTATTCAACAAAGAAAACTGTCGAGTAAATATTCAAAACAAGAGTCAAGAACAAGTAGAAGTTAAAGCGATGCTTTTAAAAACTATATAAATATCAAAAGCGAAACTTCGAGACACCACGTTTTAAAATAAAACTTACTAGAAATAGCTACTTAAGCTGTAGAGGTCAACAAGAGATAAGAAAATGTATCAACATAGTCAGTCCTTCGGGAACACTGAATGCATCTGTGTACGTACTGAAAACAGCAACAGGTCGCCTCGGTTTAAAACCACTTAAGCATGCTTACAAAACCTCTTTCATGGTTTTAGAGAAAAAAATTACAGTGCCAACGCTCATATCTCCACGCAAGTCTCCTAATCCTTAGACATATGGGCAGGAATACTGTGTTTGCTGTTTCCAGTCTTCTTTTATATTCATGTTGAAACTTTTCTGTTGTTGGGAAGAATTAATGTTACTAGGCATGCATATCAAATGCATCTTGTTGCTATCGGGAATAACTATTAAATCTTGCTTCAAACTGGTGGAATATGGTGTATGTATTTTAATAATAAATAAATCTGATTAACAGTCTTGTTATTTTTAAGTAAAATATGCTTAACGCGGAAATATATTGAACGAGTTATCTATTGAAATTATAAAATATATACAACATATTATTAAATTCTAAATTCGTAAGATCCCAATACTATTTTGATATGCTTTTCAACTTCTAAATAACTTCGTCTTCAGTATCAAATATATCAGTTTGTAGTATTATGATACAATGAATACAGGTGGTGTGGGAAATAGGAAAAATGTTAGCGAAAGGCAATGAATTGATCGACGGAAGGTAGCGACATATTGGGTAAATTGTGTAACCGCGACACACCATCTTTATGTTGAGATCACAAAAGACGGCAAAATCAATTCGACCGGCGACGCATGTAGTTGGCAATATTTCAAATTCTCTTTGATGCAATATTTCCCTTTCTCTCTTTTCTTTCGAGTTACGTAACTGAAGAAGTGCGCATTCGCATTTATTTTGTTATTTATCATTACAAATATAGTAATAGGACTGAATCGTTGATTAAACATGAAAATGAATATTTTCTGTTGAAGGAAGTAGATAGCGTGATTATTAAAAAAAAAAAAAAACTACTATTAGCAAGCGTTGTCTTTTAAACATAGTCTTTCTACTGATAATTCTAAACACGTGCACGTTTTAATACGATTAAACATAAAATGTATAACTCCTCTTTACTCTATCAAAATATACCACTTAGTTAAAATCTGTCCAGGTTCGTTAGCTCAGCTTCATTTAAAAACGAAGACGATCCAGAATGGGTCCATCTAATTTGCATAAAAATTCCTATTCTCCTGGTTCTAAAATACAAGAAAAATCGCAGAAGCTCCCACCACAGGTGTGACTGCAATCACTACCTAAGATTATTTAACTACCCAATAACCGTGTTCAACATTATATTCTAACTAGATCAGCCTAAATTGGGGGAGTAAGCAAGTATACTTAATTGACGCTTTAGGCGTTCGACCCAGAATACTAAAACCTCAACACATTTGCTCATGTGTTGATGATGCGCACTATTATTGTGCATACTAACCGCAGACAATTGATTAAACCATATTTCATCGGATTATGTAAATGTCGAATTGATTGAAATACAAATGGAACGTGGCAGCTCATGAATGTGAACTGAAAATCATTTGCACGTCTAGTGTTACGATTTAAACATTTCGTGTGAATGAATACATAGCGCGATTTTGTTTGTTTAAATTAAATTTTATTACGATTTCTTCATTGTCTGTGGACATGGCGAATTCCAGTTTATGGATATTTCGTAAAAAATTTAATCTGCGTAATTGATTCACTGTAAAACTTTTTTATATTTTGGCGTGTTTTTAAAAACCGAATATATAATTTAAAATTCGAATCCTTAACCTCTTGGGTAATTTAATAATCGTCTGAGTTGATGATTTCTAAATGGTAATCATGAGCAGCTTTATCATATTATATTTTCTTCTTTGTTTTTTTTTCTTTACTCTCTGAAGACAACTCGCAAACCATCAGATATTAAATTACTCAATCTTTCTTTGACGATGATATGAGACGAGCACAAGAGACATATAAAATCTACCCCTTTTCAGTTATAGAGAATCCAATACTTCCTTTATTATAAAAGCTTTTTGCTCAGCATCTTCACGTCGTACAGTTGATTAAGTTTTATTAACGCTACGTTGCGTTACGCAGCCGGATTTATAGACTGTAAGCGCTCACAACTTACTTATTCTAAAGATGTCGCTTCTCGCAGAGAATTATACATATATATAGAAATAATTGTACTATTTGCATGTATACCCAGTGGTGAAAAATTTTAATTTACATTCAGACACCAGACATGTAGGAGTTGATTGAACTTGTTGCAAACATTTTTATTTATACTAGCAGAATAAAATATTTTCATAAATTAATCAAATATTTTTACAGTGCATTGCCTCCAGTTGGAAACAATTGGTGTTTTTATTTATTATTGAAATTTTGTAGTATAAAGTGAGCATATAAAATATTTGTTATTTACTCTCAACCGCATCATAGATTTTATAGTTGTATATTTTGAATATTTGTCAGCAGAACTTGCAGACTCTCGAAATAAATATTTCGCTGCAATATTTTACAACGAGGTTTTCTAAGTATACTTGTAACGAGTTCTCGCCCTTCTCTAAACAAACCTGTACATTAATGAATCTAAAGAAAAAACGAAATATATCTTTATAACATATGTCTTATAATCCTAATAATATGTTATAATGTTATTAAAATCAGTTTACATATAATTAACTATGATTCTTTCTATTCTACACCTACGACATCATTGTCTTTATCACCATAAGGTAGCTGATAGAGAGAGAGAGAGAGAGAGAGAGAGAAGGAGAATAAGAGATGTGATTCGTGTTAAGTAAATGCCAGTTGACAGGGAAATACAGACCTCAAGTCGGCTGTAGTATTTTTTCGGGGCCCTTCAAACTTGGTTATCGTTCGAGGCGAATCGTTCCACATTTTATCAGCCTGATTTATGACGCTTATCTCGTTTTGCTCTTTCACTGATAGCACTCCGACAAAGTGCTTCGGTTTAATCAATCACTTAGCCGTTGGCGTTTTCAATTTGTCGTCTTCAAATCTCTAGTTACTGGTTTATCTACTAATAGTTGCAGCTCTTTCAAATATAGTATCACATTCATTTACAATTGTATGTAACCATATTCAAAATATATTTTAAATTCATTAGTGTAGTCGAAGCGATTTTTAATTCAGTATAAAAGTACGATTAATTAATTCTTATATCTTCAGCATGCTCAAAGAAAACTTTGCGGTGTTTAGCATAATTTAATGCGAAAGGGCAGAACGCCGATTAGCGAGTAGTTTCGACTGGCGTGCATACAATATACCGTGTAATGAAATTTGCTGAACAACGTGGCATTCGGCGCACGTCCGCGCACCGGCGGCCGCTCAAATTGCCAACTAATTAAATTACAACCCGCTGCACCCATCGAAGAGGGAATTCGCCCCTCTTAAGTCTTCTTTTACGTGAAAGATAATCGATTCATTGTTCATTTTTTTATTTATTATGCTGGAATCTGGCTCGATAGGGCTCAATTTTCATAAGTCGATACAAGATAATTTGTAGGGGTTTTGTATTAAATTACTTGTAATAAGGATGCTATGTAGTTTAACATATACCTTTTTTATAACCAGTTTCTATTCATTTCTGATTGTACGTTAACGTTACACGTACTAGAATGTTAAAGATTTTAAATTCAATTGAAAAAAAGGTCACGGGAATATGGAAGTAAACAAGTTGACCAAATTGTTTTCAGGTAAGTGAAAAAGAAAATACTTAGAGCTCGGTCGTAAAAAGTCAATGTACAATATTACCATCAATACTATAAAGATTGAAATATAAAAAGTTCTTCATTCGATGGATAATAATATATTTTAGGTACCTATGATTCTATATTAGTATTCAGAATTTCCCTACAGACAATGTACGGCCTCATTCAATAAAACCCAGTAATAAAGAGGCTTACTGTACAAGAAAATCCAGTCAGGAAGCTACTTGTAAAAATAATAGTAACAACATTAAAGTTAGCAAAACTATGCAAAACAACTTTAATATAAAAAGATACAGTTACTTTCTTAGTAGCAAACGAAAAGAGAGTTTTTATTCAGTTTGAAATATTCATTTGAGTCTTCGCTAATACAGATCTACTTTAAAGTGTAAGGTATGTCATTAAATACGACACATACATTCAGTCTTAAATAAAGTTAAGCGTGCTTGATATTGGTCTGAGGTTACTTGGATATAATATACGCGGATAAAACCTTATGGTTTTATCCTATATATCATATATTAATATGGAATCATCGTATGCAACGCATTCCTGTCAAAGTACAAATTTATTTGGCACTGATTTTATTCAATTACTAGCTTCCGCTCGCAGCTTCGCCCGCGTGGATTTCGGACTTCAAAAATGGAGCCGGTCGCGAACGTTCGAGAATGTTCATTTTACGAAGCTACTCGCTAGGTAGCGAATCACCTAGCCTCTAGGTGCCAAGCAAGCCTGCCTGTGCGTTCGCGACCTTATATATATACAAAAATAATCCTTATAGCATGATTCAGTATTCACGCATGATGGCTTATTATTAGCGTATTTCATGTATAACTTTGGTGTTTCTATACCGATTTCTATGATTCTTTTTATGGAATATTTCATACTGTTAACTTTTCTAATTAGGGATGACTGAGAGTGTTATAAACGTAAGAGTAGACAAATATAATGAGAAAGCTTCGAACTGCTAAGCTATCGGGAGTTACACGTGTTATTGTGAGTCAACCATAAAAGATAGCCATATGCTGTCGTGGGATATTTTTTACATAATTTTAAGGAGAACATTTCCGTCATACATGATTTCTGTGTAGCTTTAACCATTAAGGTTGCACACGCGACGGAAGCTTAAAAAATGGAGTAACTTCTCCCGTTTTCCCAACATTTCCCTTCACTGCTCTGCTCCTATTAATTGTAGCGTGATGAAAAGTATACTATAACCAGCACAGGAGTATGACAAATAATTGTACCAAGTTTCGTTAAGATTCGTCGAGTAGTTTTTGTTTCTATAACGGTTATACAGACAGACAGACAGACAGACAGACAGACAAAAATTTTACTAATTGCATTTTTGGCATCAGTATCGATCCCTAATCACCCCCTGATAGTTATTTTGGAAATATATTTCATGTACAGAATTGACCTCTCTACAGATTTATTATAAGTAGGTATAGAAAAAGATTAGTGGCTATCTAAGTTCTACACTTCATTTGATTTTATTGTAAAACTAGCTTCCGCTCGCAGCTTCGCCCGCGTGGATTTCGGACTTCAAAAATGGAGCCGGTCGCGAACGTTCGAGAATGTTCGTTTTACGAAGCTACTCGCTAGGTGATTCGCTAGCCTCTAGGTGCCAAGCAAGCCGCCTGCCTATGCGTTCGCGACCTTATATATATATAAAAATAATCCTTATAGCATGATTCAGTATTCACGAATGATGGCTTATTATTAGCGTATTTCATGTATAACTTTGGTGTTTCTATACCGATTTCTATGATTCTTTTTATGGAATATTTAATAATGTTAACTTTTTAATTAGGGATGACTGAGAGTGTTATAAACGTAAGAGTAGACAAATATAATGAGAAAGCTTCGAACTGCTAAGCTATCGGGAGTTACACGTGTTATTGTGAGTCAACCATAAAAGATAGACATATGCTGTCGTGGGATATTTTTTACATAATTTAAAGGAGAACATTTCCGTCATACATGATTTCTGTGTAGCTTTAACCATTAAGCTTGCACACGCGACGGAAGCTTAAAAAATGGAGTAACTTCTCCCGTTTTCCCAACATTTCCCTTCACTGCTCTGCTCCTATTAATTGTAGCGTGATGAAAAGTATACTATAACCAGCACAGGAGTATGACAAATAATTGTACCAAGTTTCGTTAAAATCCGTCGAGTAGTTTTTGTTTCTATAACGGTTATACAGACAGACAGACAGACAGACAGACAGACAGACAGACAAAAATTTTACTAATTGCATTTTTGGCATCAGTATCGATCCCTAATCACCCCCTGATAGTTATTTTGGAAATATATTTCATGTACAGAATTGACCTCTCTACAGATTTATTATAAGTATAGATGTTATAGTCCATTGAAAAGTTACATTTGGGGTTGCGCGTTTAGAGGACGCAATTTTATTTTTTTGAAGAGTAGGGGGGGTCAGTGTAAAGGTAAAACCAACTTGTGGGGTCGCCACCCTTGTCCCATGGCCGTCATCTTGAAAATAGGGGTTGAAATGGTTTTTACGATGTATCTCTTAAACTATTTATCAGACAAAAAAAAATTATAAACATTTTTTGCTGCAAATTAAATTCTCTACAACTTGGGTCCAGCAACTTTTTGTCGTAGAACTATAAATAAAAAAGTTATAAGCGAAAATGTTAAGAAATTCAATGTTAAGCAATGTCCATTGCAACGTCATCAGAACGTGTGTTTATAAGGTTCATAATACTTTTTTTTATACTCTCATTACGTACAACACAAACCCGCGGTTGTCGGCTTGTACGCGAATTACTTGGATCCTGAATCGCTTTGGCACAGATGAAGCAATTGTTCACAAAAACAATTTTTTACGAACTGTTTCGGAAGTTACTGTACATATTGTTCGTGATAATGTTGTTCGTCGTCTTAGCAGCAGCTCCAGTAGTTTATCGTCTGTTTCAGAAGCTCCAGAGCCAGACTTTGATTTTGTGAACCAAGTAATTCGCGTACAAGCTGACAACCGCGGGTTTGTGTTGTACGTAATGAGAGTACAAAAAAAAGTATTATGAACTTTATAAACACACGTTCTGATGACGTTGCAATGGACATTGCTTAACATTGAATTTCTTAACATTTTCGCTTATAACTTTTTTATTTATAGTTCTACGACAAAAAGTTACTGGACCAAAGTTATAGAGAATTTAATTTGCAACAAAAAGTGTTTATACATTTTTTTTTGTCAGATAAATAGTTTAAGAGATACATCGTAAAAACCATTTCAACCCTTATTTTCAAGATGGCGGCAGTGGGACAAGGATGGCGACCCCACAAACTTGGTTTTAGCTTTACACTGACCCCCCCTAAACTTCAACAAAATAAAATTGCGTCCTCTAAAAAACGCAAGGTAAGGCCTAAAAAATGTAACATTTCAATGAACTATTATGACAAAACCAAATAAAGTTTTGTTAAGAATATCCCGGTTAAAATGTTGGAAGGATTTCTCAATAGCATGTACATTCCGCTCGTGTAAGGTTCAGTGGACGTATGTGAGGACATTTGTGTATTTCTTATTTTGCCTTAACACCTGTCGAGGGTCCAAATATGTATTTCGCGAACTTCCTTTTCAAATATTTAAAGCCGTTTATAGCGCAAACGATATTGTATTTTATTACAAAATGTGCAAATCCATCGGAAGAAAAACAATAGAAAATATTTCTGCAACATGATGATCAATTCAGGCAGTGGTAAAGAGCTGGTCCCATGTTTGAAATTATCATGATCTTTTTTTTAAGGTTTTTTTCCGCTTATATCCACTATTCGTTGTATTTCCTATCATCATCGTCATCAGCCTATATCTTTGTCCACTGCTGGACATAGGCCTCCTCCAATATACGCCATTTTACCCTGTCTTCGGCCTGTCGCATCCAGTTCTTACCAGCGACCTTTCGCAGATCGTCACTCCACCTAGCTGGAGGGCGTCCTACACTACGTTTGCCGAGCCGTGGTCTCCACTCAAGAACTCGTTTACCCCATCGGTTATCGGTTCTTCGACAGATATGCCCTGCCCACTGCCACTTCAGTATTTCCTATAACATAAACTAATATAAGTGTGTGATTAGTACGTTAAAGTAAACCTGAAGTCATTCCAAAATATATTTTCATTAGAGTTTTATCGCTTTGATCCTCAAATTGTTTTGAGCGTAAGCAGGGCTTTCGATACACTTATGTATTAACAAAATTTATAAGACTAAGTAGGATAGAAATAAAAAAAAAAACTGTTTACCTTAAAGGAGATCCTTAAATTCCGCGGGTCTACCGCTCAATCGCTCCAGTGCACACCGAAGCATCGCTTATGGCACCTAGAACATAAATTTTCATTATGAAACAACTACCATCTTGAAACGAAAAGACAGAGCTTTGAGTGCGCCTCGAACGGGCGGCAAATTCATTGCTTGAAAAATTGTATCTCGGTATTTCAAGGATTATTTACTTTTCCGATGGTATTGAAAACAACGACGAAAGACGGATCCAAAGAAATACGCGATGAAATGTTGTTTATTTAAGCAAAAACTAAATGGGGAACGAGAGTACTGGTTGTTTCAGTTCATACTCATACTTATTACTTTGGTAGCATTAGACATGCAACTTCAGTTTTGTTTTAAAAATGAAAGGGAAACTTTGGAATGAATGGGAAACTTTCAACATTGTTAAACACTGCAAAATATTTATGTCTGAGGGTTGTTTGGTGTTCTTTATAGCGCATACTTGACTTGTCTAGACTTTAACTTTAAGAAGAAAGAAAGGATAAGCATTGAACGCTTAAATTTGATTATGAATTAGTATAGAGAGCCTGATCGACTGCCACTCTTTACGCGACCACCAGTAGACCATTTGGCTCTCAAAAGCATTTTCATGTAAAAATACATAAATAATAAATAATAAGAAATGTGAAGTCTATAGATCATAAAACTTTCTTAAAACGCCGCACAGCATGCGAAAGAGGATTTTACGTAAATTGTACATCGTTTGGGTATGAGTGGGGCTGATAACACGGCCTCCAGGGAGCCCGCCCACAGACCGCTCTGATTCCAAGTATGCACTACAAATTGCCAATATATTTTAGAATGCCGGGCGGATATAGAGTTTTAATACTTTTCTTTGAATGTGTTCGGAATAAAAATAGTTTGGTATATTTGTTTTATGCTGTAGTTTAGTGTTTAAATAATGTTTCTTTACTAAACGTTTGTATAAAATGGAACGGTTTTATTTTAGATTGTAAAGCTAAAACTTTTTGTTATTTTGTTGAAACTCAAACACACGGCAGGATTGTTTAAATTCACTTATATAAAAAAGGTTCGCTGTATGCTTGTTTCGTTTTTTATGAAATGTTATATTTAATTTGGCTGCTAAGTAGCTAACAAAAGTGAATTAACAAATTAAAAATAATCTGTATAATGGTGAAAGGCTTTTAAATTTATTCGTAGGTAGTATTTAATTGATGGATGCAGGTAGCTTCTAACAGGTTGATCTGGAAATCATTAGGGGAAGCGAATGTTCAGCAGTGGACTTCAAAAGGCGGAAGAAGTAAATTATTTTATTAAAGTACAAATAACTAAACTCTCTAAATCAATACTAATTAAACCCGCAAACTCCTAACGGTTTATTGGTTTTGTAAACGGGAAGTTGTCGGAGAATAAAATTGATAAAACTATTTCTTATATTTTGATATGAAATATCGATGGACGAAGCTGACCAGGACATTGCAGAAACTTTCCTTTTCCGGAGAGTTTTACATTACCTAAATTAATTTATCGAATAAGAATATTAATTATTACAATTCTTTATCAATAAACAGGAACTTAGTATATTTTACTCATATAAATCATCGCAATCATTAAGCACTGCAGAAATTAAAACCTCAACGTAAAAACATCCTAAAAATAAACCCACATTAACCGATCGGAACCTACACGATTTCGCTTAAAACCAATTAATTTACGCAGTAATTCACGCGGATACACAGCATTCGCTCAGTCCAGGCCTTCAGCCATCGATTTTAATAAACGACTCCATTGGCACGAACGACTTGAGAATTATTGCCTAATTCGTTTGTTTCATCCATTCCCTTTTGTTTTCTTTTATGATAGAATCTTACACAATGTCTTGATTAATCGCCCAAAACAATTACGGTCTTAACTGTGATTATTGACATAATAAAATTCACGCGAACGTTTTGTAATGTTTATTTTCTAGATAGAATGGGATAGAGGTTTGTTAAAGTTTATTCTTATAATTCTTATTACAAAATTGTTATGCTTCATTAGCTGCTAATTTACCTTATTATGGACCTACCTAGAAAGATATGAATTATAATATCTGATGGAGTATTTAGAGTATGTAAATTAAGTACACATTCTTATATACCAATATTATAAAGTGGAAAAGTTTGTATGTTTCAATATTTGTCGAGCCTAATCGCTGGAACTAATGAACTGATTTCCATGAAATATCGTGTTGTGGTAGTTGTTTTTTTTTCAGATTTGTAGAGACTAATCTCTGGAATTACGGAACTGATTATCAAGATATTTAATGTAGTAGTAATTTGAGGACCCGGGAAGGACTTTTTTATCACGGAACATATTTCTGACGGGCTAAGCCGCGGGCAAAAGCTACTTATACATAGTTATAACACATAAATACCTAAACAACTGATTGTATTAAATATCTGTTTATCGTGTTTAAAATGTCTACGAAATTTATTATATTAATAACATAAATCAATCATAGCTGTAGATATGATTCTTTTGAAATATTATTATAGTTTTGTGCAGACTTACTTCTTATAATAATAATTCGTGTTGAGTGAAGAAGAACCAATAAACCCGATATTATTATGATGCTTTACATGTGAAAGAGCGGCAATAAATTTTATTTTCATTGATATCTTAATGCACTTCTCAAGCTGAGCGTCACTGATAAATATTGACGTAGTACATAAAATATAATATTTATTTTCTGTAAGATTTACAAAGCTGACTTCAGCTAGACTTCGTACTAGATCCAGTCTGTATCGAATTGCAAATAAGCAACGATTTGTATCTTCAACAGCTACTTAATCGGTGTTACACGAAAATCGATCTTAAGGATTTCCCGAACGTAAACAAAGCTAATATATTATCTAGAAAGACGAAAACCCACATCTTAGTTGCAATAGTTCTTTAACCGCAACAAGAATCCATAGAGTAAGTTTTCGAAACCCACTGCGAGATAGCTTAAGGTGAACACGCTCTAATTCGGAAACTATTTGAAATGTTCGCTAGCCGGGTAACATGATGAGACTGAATGGTTATGAGATTAAGTTAACAAGACTACTGAAAGAGCTTACTTGTCTGCGCCCCACACCTATCTGTGA
Organism: Manduca sexta; assembly: GCF_014839805.1. Taxonomy (NCBI): domain Eukaryota; kingdom Metazoa; phylum Arthropoda; class Insecta; order Lepidoptera; family Sphingidae; genus Manduca; species Manduca sexta. The sequence continues at coordinate 10,934,391 of NC_051137.1, read as the reverse complement.
AGATTTTGCACACTGCCTGTATAATTTGCCCATCAGTTTATGTATTTTGTGGGCCCTGAAAGTAATTTATTTAGTTGATAAGTTCAATAATAACTGGAGGCTAATAGCTCTTATTCTTTATATGCAATAAGAGTTTTTTGTTTTATTTACATACCTTTCTTCATTGATAATATTAATTAATTCAACCTACTCTATCAACTTCAATTCGGATAGCTCAATAAAAATGTTGAATTTTCAGTAATGTAGGTTAAATCGAACGCAGACGGCAATGGCCGAATAAAAATAAAATAACTCAGCAAACACATTTAAACGAAAAACTCCATAAATAATGTTCGTAAACAGTTAATGATCGCTCAAACAAAGTGGGCAGCGTTTAGCCTACTAATGTTTATTTTTGCAGAATATAAACAGACTGAGTCATGCCCCTAAGTGATCTCGCTCCGATCACACCCTGGACCTACGCCTGAGTACTCTATTATAGAATACTTTGATTTATTGCTGCTGTATATTGACCTATAAATTATTTATAGGTGATTCGATATCGACGCTTCTTAGAGTAATCACATACTCGTGAAGTTTGCGCAGACTTGAAATAAATCAGAATGGTTAAACAAAAAATAATGTGAATAATTATCAGTAGCTAAGAAATAATGCAATACAAGTTACTTGAATTAAAGTGCTAAAATTATAATATACCAATAGTTCATAAGAATAACGAGTTTACTGATTTTTTTTTTTACTGTGAAAGTCCTCTTGGATCCCCGTCGTGCGTATGCAGGGTAGGCAGGGTTTGTCAGATTTTTACCGATTGAAAACCCCATGATGGTCTCTTTCAGCTTTAGAATGACTCCGAAATCTTGAGCCAAACACGCTGTAGCTCTTCCAGTGCTAGCATTTTAGGCAAAACTCGTTCATTAATAGTCCCTCGACGAATCTCTTTGGATGTCAATATACCAAACTGAGACGAATTATTCTCTCAGCATCGTCGTCTCCAAGTGGGATCAACTTTTACACAGTCCCGCTCTGCAGCCTCCTTCTTTACCATTACTGTTTCACAGAAGAAGGCTACAAGTTTTCTTAGCCACACTATAAAGTTGGGAATCGCCGTATATTTATAGTTTACAAATAGATTAAACTTTAACTATCAATATAAAGTGTATCGGAACACGCAATCGATCAGATTTAATAGGCTTTTCGAAATAGACTACAAAATATATATAAATTGTAGCTTAAAGCGATACCTCAAGGTCCATTTTCATACATTTTGTTTCACTTTTAATCTGGGTAACTAAAATTTCGTCATATTAAATTTTAAAGGCCGAAATATCCATGATTATTAATTATTTTTACGTTTTTCTTTCAACTGCGAGAACTAATCACTAACTAGACGTGAATTTAAATTCTTTACTTGCCAATACTTGTTTAGTTACCCAGATTAAAGGTGAAACAAAATGTATGAAAATGGACCTTGAGGTATCGCCTTAATATTACTGTCCGAAATATTACTACGAGTATCTCCATCTTTATCGCACAAAAATCATTACTCAACTGTATTCTTAGGTATTTTATGACTATAATATATTACTAAAATTATGTAATCATCGATATATATGTACTACGTACTAGATTTGGCGTTTCGAACATTCACTGTGTTCAACTGAATTGAACTGCAATCCATTCAAACTGACTTTAGTATGGTCAATATTAAGAGGTAGTGGTTGTGTATGGGGTGGCGCTCATGATATAAGTACTCGAGTCTTAGTGTTAACCTGGATTTGAAAAAAAAATATTAGTCAAATAAATATAATTATTTGTTATTCAAGTGAATAAATAGTTTATAACAGTAACGTTTTGGCTGCCATTTTAGTTCAGATTTTGAACAAATAGTTTATATAGACGTTCGTGTCTATAGAATATACGTCAATGTATGTAATAGTATTTTTTATTAGGATTACAATTCTTTATCTTCTTGTCTAAATTCCGTCATTTAACTTTTGTTTCTTCATTCGAATTCCAAACACCAGAATGCGCGGGCAGGCATTATAGTTTCAAAAGTCCCTTTTCATTTGTTTTCACTAAAACAAAACACTTAAGGCGTGAATGCCGAACTTTGTTTTTATTTAACTTGCGTCAGTCGCAAGCGTCGAGTTGAACTCGGGGAAGATGTCAATGCAGCTTACGAGACTACCATAAAACGAAATGGGTTTCCATTGCCATTACAAAGCACCATAAAATCTTTCTGAACAAGATTTTATATGTACATGATATGAATAACAATACAGTATTTTAATTTGTATGGAAATATGAAATGCAAATGAGGATTTATTCGATTTTAGAGCTGATGGGATAAACTTGAGTGAAACTTTTCTAACAATAGCATGTGTCAGACTAAAACAGTATCTTTGATCTATTAAAAACCGTTGAGCAATTAAAAAATGACTTTTGATGGCAGTCAAAGCCGAGCGCAGAATACGTTTATAGTGTCAAGTTACAGAGCTATATTCAAGTCGAGTAAATATGTCGATTTAACCGACGTGCAATCACTAAAACGAGGTGTTCTCTATTACTTTCCATGGGGTCAGTGATATAAACAAAGAGATAACTGCATATTACCTTCTTTTAAAGGTAACAAAAACCTATAATTATTTACCGTCAGATGATGCACTAATTTTCTAGTATTAATTTATGGAATGATGATGTATCAACATAACTATTTTTTTTTGCATCGAAATATCCAACGAATTTTGTCAAGTATACGTACCATTGCTGTCTAAGCGCCATTAACAATAAACAATTTTAATCGTTTTTTTTCGATCCATCTCAAAAATGAACCAATTAGAACAAAGTTTTTTTTTATTGTTTACAAATGAGTTAGTTTGATACGTTCATTCTCGGTATCGGATTAAGGATTGAGATTGGGATCGTTTATTAAAAACAACTGTAAGTATATTATTCGCTCAACATTAACGCCAATACTTTAGGTATTGGAGTTAATGTCATCAAAAATTATAGAAATATACTTCAGAATATCTCGCGATTAATAGATCTTCTGTCAAGACTCGTTAATATTGCGCCCTCGACACTGAAATGTGACAACATACTTCAACAGAAATGGGGATCTAGCCAATCGAACGAGTTCATTGCCTCTACAATTCGCCCGTCTAGCAGCGAATAGCAAACGTATTCCCTCTGCGTCCTCACTTAAAATTAATTATATCAATATTTAATTTTATTTTAAAACGTTTGTTGCTTTCACAATATTTAAATGCATTTTTTTTTACAGGTAAATAAGGACCATCTACATGAACAAAGCAAACCCATTAAAACATTAAATCTCTAAGTAAGTGTCAAAAGATAATTTTTAAATAACAGTTTAATTTACTTGAATTATAATTAAATTTCCCTAATAAACGAGCCGTCGCGCCTTCTAAGATACACTCGAAAAAAGGCAATACAATAATTCATCCGCGGAAGCACTCATTTTAATTTTGCCCGCCGGTCCCCAGGTCTGCGATAAATAATCTAGTACTATAAAAAAGCTAAAAATTGGTGGACCGTTTCGTTTCATTTAAATACAGAAGCTTTATTTCACGGACTAGCGGATCGGGTAAAAAATACCAGCTCTCTCTATTATGATCTACGTTGGATCGGGTTGGCATAAAGTATGAACCATACACTGATCTATTGGAACTATTTTTGGAAATTGTTTATATATTTTATAGTTGGTAGCCATATTATATTTTTATGTTAAGTATTTTATTACATAAACCTTGTTTTATATTGTATCTGCACTTTTTTTAAAGAATAACTTAAATAAGTACTACGTGCGGATAAATATTGAAATAATTTAAGAGCCATGTTACAAGTGACTGTAAGGCCTTTCAACCGATTTAAGAAAGGAGATTTGATGATTAGAGGTTTAAATATATATATTTATTTTAATCTTTTTATTTGTGAATATAAATTTAAGAAAACCTTCCGTTGTTAGACTTATGTACAGAATGAATTCGCCGGTATAACAGTGGCCGTCCCACGACTCGTAAAGATTTGTTGAATGTTTTCTGCTACTTGCTTATAAGAGTGTGTTGTTAATCCCACGTGGAAATGCCATATCGTTGGCTCGCTATCACAAGTTCGTATGTTAATATTAACTAATGTTGGAAAAATAAGATTTAAAAATTTCATGTTGATAAAACTTTGGAAAGACAATAATTTAGAGCTCCCGCTTTATTTACCATCGTGATTAATAGAAACTTTTACTTTAAATGGCATTGTCAATTAAAATTGTTATACAATAATTCAAATTGTGCAAAAAATATAATATAGAACCTTTTCATTGTGAGCTAGGGATATGGTAAAAGAAGAAGACTTTAATGTTAACAAGTTTAATGTAGTAATTTTGCCGCAAGATAAACACGTCAGGGCCCTTATTCTGTATGATAGTGTAAACGCGTAACGCGGCCGTGTCATGTCATCTTCGAGAAATGTGCGTGGAATGGTATTCTGTAAGCCAAATTTCTATAGTCCTAAACATGATGCGTTGTGTTACGTGCTTGTTACACACTGTCAAAATAACGTGCGGGACAGAGAATAAGGCTCCTGATCGATGCAAAACTACAAACCGTCATAGATTTTCTAGACTGCATCTTTTCAAAACACTAAAGTCGGACTAGCCTAGAAATAATTTATCGTTGTCAGTTTTCTTACATGCTCTTTTAGTATGAGTTGTTAACTTTTCTTTCACGTATGAAGCGCGCTTAAAGTTTTTATTTGTTTAACTGCATTCGTTTTACGAGCAGCGTTCTTTCTTGAATTTCAGACTGCTATAAAAATATATGTCCTCATTGTCTAGTGGCAGTATTATTGTAGTTTTAACAGTGGGGTTTTAGATTCGATTCTTAAGTAACAATTAATATTTATTAATACTGAAAATATTGCGTTTGAAACTAGTATGCGTATCCGATATGACGTCACATCATAAAATATCACATGCCGAAACTAAATTAAGTGAACTATGGTGATATCCTTTTTCTTCTTCTAGCTTTAGAAATAAAAGCGTGATTATATATGTACGTTATAATATTTATGTATAGGAATATGAATAGACGATTTCCATGCCAAAATAGGTTGTGGGTTCCGCCAATTGACACGCAATATATGCCTCAATTAAGTAATTATCTTCTAATTGATAATACTGTATTACACCTACGTGGTGGATACATGCCGGATTATTTGCGGTATTTAGATATAATAATTGCCATAATCATTTGTAAATCGCTATATAGTAAAGATGAAATGAAATGAAATGATTTATTTGAATCTGTAAAATGTTATACATTATTTAGATTCCGTCACTATTAACTCTACCACCAGTTCAGAAAGCAGTTCTTACCAGAGAATAACGGGCAAGAAACTCTGGTGTTGCTTTTCAATCAGTTTAGGGTAATGACTACAGTACATGATAAAGTGAGAAGAGAAAAAAAATACAATTGGTTTTTTATTGTTGTTTAGAGCAGTTCATTTTATTAGATGCATATTGTGAGTGGCAGACGCGAGGTGATGATACTGTTTACAAACGAATGTGCTATTCCTACAGGAATGGTACCACTCCGAAACAGGACTGATGTAGCTTCGCTGTTTTTTTTTAAACCAGTGCGAGTGCAGAGATCCAGCAATCTTATCACTATTTTCAATTCACATTCTTTATATTTAATAAATGTAATGCTTCCCCTTTAAGACACCTGCTCGTTAGCCTGCCTTCTGACCAAAAATAAAATAAATTTAAAGTTACTCGCTCTGTACAGTTTCACGGAAGCTTTTTATAAACGTATTCATATTCAAATCTCGGTAGCGTCACCCAAATGTATTATTTTACTCGCACAAAGTTACGGTCGAAGTTGCACGACCATTGTGAAATTCAGAATAGTAAATTATTTATTCAAAGCGAAAACTAACGCGCGAGTTAGAGTAGGTGCAGGCAGCAGCGGCGCTTTTTATGCATTCAGATGTACTTGGTTTTTATGTTTGCTGGAAAATGTATGAGAGCTCTGAATAAATATAAAAACAAACACACGTCTCGCCTTTTATCCCCAAAGGTTTAGGCAGAAGTGCCACTGGAGCTACCAGTTTTCGCCATTCAATTTCCAACCCATAATGTGATAGGGGAGCTAATCACCATATCAAGCACAAATTCCAGACTCGGACCTGGTACTGAGCTGAAAAATACAATATCTCTTTAATTCATGACCCTACAAGGCACGTCTTGTATCTCTATATCGGGGGCTACCAGGGGTCTTAGACGAAATGCCTCCCTTAATTATTGATGCCAATAGAAACCAAAAAAATGTATGAGAATGATATTGTAGCGATTGGCTTATAGTAAATTTTCTTCATTTCCTATTAGCCTTAACGATTGCAGAATAGCATTTTGTTTAAGATCTCGGGACCAATGTCCAATAATACCCAGATAATATTGTTTTACTGGTGGTGAGTCTCTCATATGTTAGAGTCCACCTGGGTAGATATCACTGCAATGCCTATTTCTGCCGACAAGCAGCTGTGTGTAGTCACTGTTGTGTTCAGGGTTGAAGAGCATTGTAGCCAGTGTAACTACATAATAAGACTTAACATCTCATTTCTCACTTCTCAGGATAGCAAGCGCAGTAGAATACCAAATAATACTTAGTAAATCAAAGTGTCGGATGGTGTTTCTACTATTTAAAGGCGGTCGTATGGCTTACCATCAGGCGAACGGCAAACTCGTATCGTCATTCAAAGCAATAAAAAAACGGTTGCGAATCCCCGAAAAAACCCAGGGACTTCTTGTCTCATATAAATTTACGATAACTCATCGCGCACCACCGCTCATACGCAAAATATTAGCCGGTATATGTAATCAAATATTTCATTAAAATTAAAGAAAAAGGTATTAGACTCGTATATATTACCATCACTCTCTTACGCCTCCCAAACGTGGATATTTAATAAAAAAACAAGTAATAAAATTCTAACAACGCAAAGAGCCATGGAACGAAGTATTCTAAATTTAAAATTAAAACATAAAAGAAGATATATTGATATTAGGAAAAGAACAAAAGTTATTGATGCTTTACAACATTGCAAAACCCTAAAGTGGAAATGGGCTGGCCATATTGCGCGTACGAGTGATGAGAGATGGGCAAAAAAGATAACCACTTGGAAAGGGCCAGTGGGAAAGAGAAACAAAGGTAGACCTGTGGAGAAATGGCTCGATGAAATTCTAAAGGTTGCAGGAAAAAATTGGTTGCAAAAGGCAAAGGACAGAAATATGTGGAGAAACATGGAGGAGGCCTTTACTCTTCAGGGAGGTCCTTAAAATACATATAAAAAAAAAAAAAAAAAACATTCATACATAAAAAAAAGGAATAAATAAAGGCTTTATTATTATTATAATTATTATATGTAATCATTGGACCTTTAAATACTAATTAAAACCTATCGCCTCATTGCTCTAATACACGCGTCGTGTGGGTGCAAACCTAGTTTTGGTTTCCCGTCAATAATTTGTGTGAAGTGGTATTTCATTGATTGAGAACTGAACTCATTGAATCAGCTTAATAGCCGACAACCAATATCATGATGGAGAAATAATGTTGGCGCAACTGTTCTATATAATACCTGCATGACCATATTATAGGTTCAGTGCGATATAGTCTCTACATCAGCATAAAATACATGATTTTGTTATGGCGTAGTTGTAAGTGTACACGGTACCGGTACACGTATCGTGTTGTCCTAGGTTCGAATACCGGGTCGGGCCAAAATATTTATGACTGGGAATTTCCATATTAAAAAATTACTGTATAATAAAATAGATCTTTACAGTGTAGTTATAATTTATTTTGGTTTTGACTGTCTTAAATATCTAAAAATTTTGAGGAATTTATTTTTTAAAAGTGTTTGGTAATTTATTTTTTATAATTGTTTAGTTTTTTTCTCACAAATATGTGTGTGATCAGCCTGAACATTGTTGTGCATTTTTACTTCTCTTTGTATTATTGTTCAAATACAACACATCTATCCTTAAATATGGATATCCGCATACATACTGCATTTAATAAAAGGCAAATCGTATTTCAATCCGCAAAAAAGTTTATTCAATAAAATATCGTCCCGAAAATACTGCACCTTGCCAAGGTTTGGTACAGTTTTTATGGCTCCGGTACAAGTCTCAGGCGGGGTAATAAATCGGGATCGGGTCCGTGGGAGGCTGTTTGTCCCCGGTTCTGTCTGGGCACCGATTCCTATCCCGGGCGGACCATTAAGCGCACCCGCTACAACCTTCACGATCTTGTTTTCCGATACCTTTTCGGCTTTATGTATTAGATTTTGAGTTCCAATTTTGAACAAAAAATTATATTTGGAAATGTTTTTTCTTTTTTTTCATCTTTAAATAACTGTTGATTAATCTCAATACCACATTAATATAGTGTGACTGAAGTGTGCACTGTGGCATACGTCTTAAGACAGGAAAAATTATTAAAAATAAACATAGTGAGAAAAAATACTACGTCCTACGTGCATCCATGGGTTTCATCTGCCTGAAAGCTCACGATTCCTTGAGCCGGTCTCGAGTGTGTGTAAAAAATTAAAGTTTAATATTGGTAAAATATGTTCTCGAATACAATTAACTCTCTCTATGTTTATTAACTGATATAACAAAAAGTGGCTAAATCTCATTCCGTCCAATCAATTTGAGTTCGAAAATATTACTCAATGCACTTTTCATACACCAATTCATACCTTTTCAGTTCAACACGAACATTTTATTTTCTAGTTAGCATTGTTATATTGAGTTATAGCTATCAGACGTTTAAATCGCATGCCGCTGGCTGCCAAAACAATAACTATGTTTTTCCACACTAGAGAAATACGAGTATTTTTACGCGGACATTTCTAGACGTTGTTTTTACTATAAATATATTTTGAATTTAATGTTTGTCTGCATTGTTCGTTGACATTCGCGCTTTGTTAATTCCGTTGTTTTCGAATACCGCTGCGCATTTTTCCAATCGGCATGTCCAATTTAGAAAGCAATAAATAACGATTTGGACGTCGCTAACAGTCAATATTGCTAAAAATATTAATCTGATATCGAGTTTATTGCGCTATACCTGCAACAAGTTGTAATTTTATACGTTCAGTTATGGACGGATAAAAGTTATACATCTCTTTTAATACTTGATTAATCAGTTTGTGGGTTTCTTATTCTTTGTGTGGCTGCGCTTTGCAGTGAAAGATTTTAACTTTACATTGTGAAAAGATATTCTAACCGTGGCTCCTTTGTTGTACAAAAAATATTACCATGAATTCAACACAATAGATTATTTCCATGCTTTTCTTATATTCTAGTCTGGCTTCTCATACTCTCAAATTGAAAATGGTTGCTTCAATGCTGCAGATCTAGCACAAGTTATCGGTTATTGCCTTAATGTCCACGGTTATACTAAAATTGAGAACTACAATGGAAATGGACAACTAGCCAAAAAAGGCTAATGAAAAGGTGATTAATAGTTATTATTATAATTCCCTTATATACATGTACACTTAGGTGCTTTGTTTCTCGTCTATAGGTTTTGACTTGACATATTGAATATTATTAAATACAAATGGGTCCGGCAGACATCTTGCCACAGCCCGCTTTTTGTGTAAACTACTTTTCATCTTTAAGTCTTGACAACAGCGCCACCTATCGTACTAAACTAAACTCTCATATTCATTTTCATTTAAATCGCTTAGGTGATTTCAAAGACTAGCGTGTCGGAAAAGAGTCATACAAAAATATCATCAAGATTGCCAGTTTACCGTCTTTCTTCATTGATTTTTTAATATTATTTAAAATACATACCTTTTCCTAATAATTAGAAACATCAGAAAAAAGGAAACAATCAAGCCGGTCAAGCCGTTCTCAAGTGATAGTCATACCGACATTTATGTGGCAACTGATTTTTATGTATATACATATAGGTTTTAAACACCTTAAAACGATCTAACATATCGATAAAAGTGACATATGTTAAATCCAATATCCCCATGCGATAGTTTGCTTTACCGAGGAACTATCCGGGGACATGACATCAAGACATCTCTGTTCAATAAAATTGTTATCGGCGTTCGTTCCCCGTCCGTTGTCGATCTCTTAGTTCAACGACTCCGATAGTATCCACACATTTAAAAAATACTCACATTTTCTTACATTCATCATTTTCACTTCAAGAGATTGTGAGTTTATTTTGCGTAGATCGGACCGTTAATAGCAAAAACAATCTTTAAAAAATGTATATTTGTAACATGTAGGTAGATATTATAACTGACTTTTCGGATGGCCAAAATTTGATGCAAGATTTCGGAACGTAGAGAGAAAATTATAATATAAAAATCCGCGATAAAATAGTTTTAATGTCTTACATTTGCGTAAACATAAGAAAACATATTATATTCATTTAGTCATTTCTTCCACGATGGACTCCATGAGGCTACGAAACTTCACGAGACACGCTTAAAATTATACCAACATTATTAATATGCCTTAATGCTAGAGGGACTTTGAATTGCCTGCTCGGCACACAATGAACAGGGGCCGGTAAATGGCGGGTCGGCGATCAATCGCAAAACCACAAACCAAAACATTTCGGAAAATGTGTCCAAAAATGTTGCGCTGAAACCACACATCGTGAAGGGTACGAACATGATTAATTAAAAATGTACATTCGTAAGCACTGGACGGATATCAATTTTCAACCTCGCAGCAATACGTTTCTTTTCGTAAACATATTCTACGATTAACAAATTATTTTATATATCCCAGCTGTAGCATAGCCATGATTTTTTAATTACTTTTCCAATTCCCGGGTGTTTATGGAGCGTCATTATGGCACGAACGTTCGCAACTGCAATTCGCAGATACTTCACTTAAATTATCTCCCGGTTGCACTAACAAAACGAACTGAACTATAAAAGCTAACACGCGACAATAAAAAGTTACTTTATGGGTACACTACTCTATGTGATCCTCATGAGTTTATGAATACTTTTGTTGTATTTTCGTGTAGACTTTTTATGACTTAGTAGCGTATTTGTTAATTAAAGATGGCGGAATTAAATTTTATTTTGATTTGATGTGTCTTGATTTAAGTATATTTTCCTAAATATAATTATAATAAAGTAGAAACATTCGATTTCGCACATTTCCATGGTCAAAATGAGTTGTTAGTAACTAACTTTAAGAGAACAATTTCTCACATATAATTTTTAAATACTTTACTAAAGAACGTACACGTACTTATATTTAAAGTTGCACTGTACGATAGTTTTGCTATAAGCCAAAGAATATGTCTAACACCGCGACGTCAAAGGCAAACAAATGTTTAGAGTGAATATACACGAAGCTCTTTGTTTGACTGCATCTGCCGACTTACACTCATGTCAAGGAGTCCAATACCTCTCCGTTCTCGAATAATATTTGAGATTTTTATCCAACAAGTCTAAATTATAAACCATCGCTCTTTGAGTAAAAATAGATAGGCTAGCGAAAGTGTTTAAAACTCCGTAAAGAAGAACGAAAATAGAAATGAAAATATAGAAAAAACTTAAAATATAAGATAACTGAAATATATAATACATTTTTTTATGCAGTTACTGTCAGTGATTCCTTTGCATCTGATAGTGCAATTTCATCCAATTCTAAATATTATAAACGATGTCGCTCTACGAATTAGGATGCGTTGTATGTGGTCATCAAGTTCATGCCAATCTGCCTTACTAAATGTACCCATGAAACGAACGAAAGAGCCCGTATGTCAGCTTTTATTCGTTGTAACTCTCCCGTCAAGTAAATTAATTTTAAATGTTTCACAATAATAAATTGTTTAATGAGAATAATTTAGTAGCTCCATCGTGTTCATAAACGTCGGGTTATTTAGCCGAACAGTTTAATTTACAGGAGGTAATTCATTTAAAGTTGCACTGACAAGACTTCGAAACGTTTCATCCTAGTTGCTTGCAACCGACAAACAGCTCTCACTCAAAGTAGACAATACAGACCTAAGTAGAATGTATTTGTTAATGAAACAGTGTAATCGCTTTCTCTAGGAATATATATTTTGGGAAATACAAAAGATCACTAATGTAATTACGTAAAAACTGTGGGTGAAGGATATAAAAACAAACTAAAAACAATATATATATGTTCAAATATCGACAAAATACTGGTATATTTTATTTAAAAGAAGCAGTAGATTTTTTACACATAAAACGTTTTTCGATAAGAGGTTAGCTTAATCAAGAGTGCAGGAACTGTTGCACAAAGGTTTGCGACAAAAGAAACTTTAAATTTATAGTCTGCATTCAAGAATAAAATCTACCTCTCGGTAAACTTTAGACACATGCGGACGTGGCATTTAAATACCGTTTAATATAGTTATAAAATTTTTAGTTAATGCTTCCAGAACTTTCTCTGCGGTTAAAATGTGGCTCTTTCGCTAAGTCATGGCTCTCGGTTGACGGTTACTATTGTAGTAGATAAGTTGAAGATGACTAGGAGGGAGGCATTCAGACGGGCTAACGAGCTTGTTACTGCCGACTGAGCTGCAGGCGAGCAGCTAAGACCGGCTCAGGGTAATGAACCGAGATTGAGCCGTGTCTTGTTAATCCGTCTGTGCGCTTTACTTCAGATATTGACTCGCTTGTACATACGCAGATTAGAATAGCAACCAGACTAATCTTAGGTCAATAACCCGATATCATGTTGCAAAGGAAAATGTTGTGGGTTTTTATGCTGGGAATTTATTTTCGGTATAATTTACGTAAGTATGCGAGCCATGTCACAAATGCAATAATTTAAATATTAGATCTGAAAATTTTATTGTAAATGTTTTGCCACAGTTCGCATATTTTTCGTCGTTGAAAGAAGTTGGCTAAAGTCTAAGATGCGCTTTGTTATTAAGAAGAAAAAGTATAACAGTTGTATGTTTTTCATTCAATATGAATAATTCTCATGAAGATATTCATTCGCTCAAGAATCAAACAAAACCCGAACGTTTTGCTTAAGTACCAGAAAGTTTCTGATCATTAAAAATTCTGTGTAATATTCATTTGTAAAGGGGGATTTCATTTCCTACCGTCGCGTCGCGTCGCCACGGTCTCTATTCTTATAAAGCAATGGACGTACTCCCGCCTTCTACGTATAATAGAATTTTAATTTTTTAACTAAATCCTTTTACAAATTTTCTGCAATATTAAATCATACAATTGGAGACTAACCAAATTACACTATGCTAATTTGATTGATTCATTTAAATAAACCTTAATAAATTAATAATAAAATTCTTGTATAAAAATATTATAGATAACGTGTACATTTTGGCCTACAATAATCCTTTTGCCTCTTTATAAAATAGTCGTACATGCTGGAATTAAGGTACAATTACTGTTTTATAAATACTTACGTAGATTTTTATTTATATAATTTGTATACGCGATACCTCTACTGTGTACTCTGCATTCAAAATCACTAACATACATCAAAATTTATGTATAACAAAAAGTAAACGACAATTAAAAACTAAACATTTTGAGAGCAAAAACATATTAAATAGGATAACAGCCATTGATGTAACCAGCTCAAACGTGATTTAGTTTTATAGCTTCCGCGCATTCAACTGTCGGCTATCACGTGGAGGATAAAAAAATATGTTGTCTTTAATGACGCCATATAATTTTTTTATGAAATGTACTACAACACGGATACAAGCCATTTAAAATACGTACGTTCATTATTCACTACATCGAAATATTGTACTTCTGTCCAGTTATTGCGCTCTACGCCATACCATCATGTATGATTTACCTAGAAGAAACGTACTTATCGAAATCAAAATAATGTATTAAATTCATTGTAAATGTAATTTGAACAGTGAGAAATGTTTTGATATTTACCATTTGAAACAAACATTTAAACTGCGCGAGATTGGAATTCGTGTACTATATGGTATTAAAAATTTCATTTATCACATCCAATGACGAATATAATCTAGGTAAAACGAAAATGTATAATACTGTTAACATTTCATTTTAGCCAACCCTTTTACCAATACAATCCTGAACTCATACAAACATACTTAAGAACAAAATAGATTCGGCGTGCAAATAAATGCATACATTGTAAACACATTGTTACGAGTACTAATTCCAGACAACACTTCAGCTCTTAAAGTTAGCATTAAACTTCTCCACTATGTTTCAAGTTTGAGTACTGCATATGCAACAACGTTGAAGAAAATCACAGAGTGTAGCGTTTAAATCAATCAGAATAGATAGCTAAACTACTCAGCCCAATTAATGCAACAGTTCCGCTAGATATGCGCTGATACAAGCCGTAGTGACGGTTAATCCATCTCCGTAAGCCCGGAGCAAGTCAAGCTTATTGGTGGCCGTGACGTGCAGCGGGGCGGTGTCGTGCGGTTACGTGCGGTGTCGTGCGGTGGCGTGCGGTGGCGTGCGATGGCGTGCGGTAGCGTGCGGTGTGACGTGACGTACGCCGCAAAGCGATTGTGTAGCGCCCGCGGGCCGCGCCGTCCTGACATTTCACTTTTTGATCTAGTATCCATTACAAACGTTCTTTATGTTTATGTTCTAGTATTTTTAGTACTGAGTATAATGTTTACGTTTGATCTTTTAGATATGATTTGAAGGTTGATGTTTCTGAAAATATAAGAATAAAAAAAAATTATGACCTATAAAACACTTAAGATACTTTACGAACTATTTTATAATTATTGTGAGCACAAAACTTTTTCTCTGACATAATTCTAAGTGACTTATTTATATTATTAGACCGAAAGTATTAAACTAAATAGATTATATTTTATCCATTCATTATTTGTTGCGTTGAAATGCAAATGGATTCTAACTGTTAACATGCTGGTCCACAAATACGGGGCTCAATATAATGTGAAATTCAAATCATTTTGATACTATAACCGTGGCACTAGCATTATGCTCACAACGCGTTTTGCTTTTAATGAGCAAGTGTAGTTGTAATTTGAATAATTCATATAATAATTACTACTGAAAGGCCTTCATATCATATTAAAAGCATAATTTAAATCATACATTGTAATCCCTTAACATTATATTTGTCATACAAACTATAATTCACAGGGACGTTAAAATAAGTTTATATCTCGGCAGTAAGAGACAATAAAAACATAGCTTTCAAAATTATGACATCAACAACCATAATAGCTGAGGCACGCACAGCTCGTGTCGCATTCGTGACATAAATCTAACGCGAGAATATACAAAGGTACTCTCATAAATAAGGACATACAAAGCGCAAAATGGAAGCAAAGAGAAGCACAGAGATGATTTAAAGGGAGGTACCTAGATAATAATATTCAAGAAGCAGATTACCATAACTTAACGCAGAGATTGGCTCGGGCACTGGAGGATCATTATTTAAATCACTGACTGCATGCAAATTACTCGGATATCGGATAAACACGAATTGAAAATTAAACAGCGGTTGATATTTAGATTTCGTTAATCTACAACTCACAAATGTTTGCGGGCTTTTGTAACAGATTAATTACTTTCAATTAACTATTTTTGTTTCTATATTCTTGTAACAACTTTCTTTATTGTACCAATTATATAATATTCACCACTTGTCATTTTGTTAGTGAAAATTGAATTTACAGTTCAACAAACACAAAGAGTTACGTTGTAGTTTAAAACATTCCAATGCAGTCAAATCGAGTTCCTGTTTCGCTTAAAAGACTAACCGTGCCTTGCCTTGTTACAAAGAATAAATAAAACTGTACTCAACCAAGGTAAATCCCGTGAAGTCCCAGGCACAGACGAGACGCTCCCACGTAGAATTAATATAGCCCACGCCTCACCTTGCCACTTGCATATTTCTAAATAAACTTTTTTGTTTACGTTATTACCTGACTAAGGGATTACTAAGATGTAAAAGAGGAAAAAAAAATTTAACGAATCTATTGGCTATCTCATTTGCTTCTGGTTTGAATACATTACAGCTCAATTTTTTTTTTGTTTTTGACGAATATAATACAGTCGAGCCAGGCAGCTCTTCATAAAATAATTGGTAGCGTATAATGGTTAATAGAGCTCTAAGCGAGAGCGACTTGCTCCTAATGATATTTTTTATACATGAAAAAGTGACTCCACTGCACTTCATGGTATGGGCATGGGATCCAATGGATGTCAACAGACGAGAGATAATTAACGCTCGGCAGTCGACACCATACCAGCCTATTGGGACGGGATATACCGAAATGCGACACACATACGTGGGCCATGTGACGGGTTTTAACACCTTGTGCACTGTGGTCGGTATCCGGACGAATATAAAATATATCCTACCACCGGCAGGACATCAACATTCGATACGTCCTACGATCAATCACTCAGTCGCAAGTTCGTGTCCCACTGCACAAGTTCATAAGAGTGCGCGTTACGTTGCTTGGAAGTCGACTGAGCCGAAGTGAAATCCCAGGCGGACGAAGATTTATAGTCAGTCTCGCAAACTACCTGGCGTTGCGAACTTTATACGATATTAAATGTCATAATTTATCAATATTAGTACCTCGCATCATTAGCTAAAAGTGTTGTTTGCAGCTAAAGTTTCTTTACTGCAGTAACTTAATTGCTTTATGGTATACTTTAATGTGTACTTCAAATATACCGTTTTATATCATTATTTATAATTACAGTATAAGTCTGCATTATTAATTAAAAAAGTATAGTTATATATGCCGCATTAAAAACATCGCGGGAATGCAAATCCAATTATAATGTAAAAAGTAACCATTGTAATTTAGAAATGTACAAATAAAATGCGCCAGCATTGGTTTGTGTTCCATTGAATTTCAACAGGGAAATTTTAGCATCAGGAAGTATGCAGGTGTGAGATCGCGGCCGGGGCGCTCGCCAAACGAAATTAAATTATTAGTGAGGAGCAGAAAGATATCCCCTTGATGGTACACGAGCAACCGGTGGAAGCTTTTTGAATATTTTAATGTATAATTCACTTTTAAATTACAGCCCACGACGACACTCCAACAATTATGGGAGAGCTCTTTCATTTTGTACCATTTTTGTCCACTATAATTAAATAGAAGTAAAATTCTGTTTGCTTTATCTGCAACATAGCAAACAGAATTTTTTAACATGACTATGATAAATAAACCACTGCCTACCCTAAAACAATATAAAATGTTATATCTACCCTGGCTACGTCAGCTGCCTACTTCAAGGTTTGCTCCTAACACAATATCCTATTCTCTCTGTAGAAACGGTCTCACATGAGGGGGAAACTATCTTCCGACTGACACTGAACATAAAAACCTAATATTACTGCCAGACCCAGTAATCAAACTCGAGACCTCTTCATACCTAGTGGTATAAAAGAAGAATCAATGGGTTATTCATTTCATTCTTAACTGTTTAGTATTTATTTCATTTCCTTCTTTTGTATCCGCTGTCTTCTTTATGTGTTAAATGTCTCTGGAAACTTTATAAGAATGTGTGTTACCTATTTTATCTAATCTATATGTATTGTGTACTATTGTTCTGTTTGTTTCCTTAATAAATATAAATAAATAAAATTTGCCTCATTACCACCATATAACCTTTTCTCTCATAATAATTGTAGTAAATTTGTCCGGTCAGACTTAACAAAAGTTATTACATCGTCGAAAAAGCAATAATTTTTTTACTCAAATAGTGCATGTGAAAACGTAATACAGCGATAAAGAGATTAACTGGCCGCCCGCGATTTGACGTCATGTGCGGATTTCGCGACATTTTACCGCAAATTTCACATGTTTAAAATGTTAAAAGGGTACACGGACCAATTTACGAGCAATTTTGAATTTCAATTTAATAATATGTTGCATAAAAGCGACGATAGCCTAGTTG
The DNA here is from genome assembly GCF_014839805.1 of Manduca sexta. Lineage (NCBI taxonomy): Eukaryota > Metazoa > Arthropoda > Insecta > Lepidoptera > Sphingidae > Manduca > Manduca sexta. The sequence continues at coordinate 10,916,409 of NC_051137.1, read as the reverse complement.
GGTATGGAACGGTCTGCTGAGACGAATGTCCGCAGGTTCAAATCCCAAGGGCACACACCTCTGACTTTTCTAAAATCATGTGTGTATTCTTTGTGAATTTATCGTTCGCTTTAACGGTGAAGGAAAACATCGTGAGGAAACCTGCACATCTGAGAAGTTCCTCTAAAGGAATTTCGAAGGTGTGTGAAGTCTACCAATCCGCACTAGGCCAGCGTGGTGGACTAAGGCCTAATCCCTCTCAGTAGTAGAGGAGGCCCGTGCTCAGCAGTGGGCAAGTATATAATACAGGGTTGATATTATATTATTATTATATTATAATATGTTGCATGGAATAAACGCATTGTTATAAAGTAAATATAAAAATACGCTTAACGGTAGTAATATCCTCGAAGAGCGTTGATATTTTTATATTGTGATGAAGTAATGAAAAATAATCAGGAAAATATAAAACATCACATTTAAATTCTAATGTATTATAATGATTTTGATTTTCGAGGCTTGCACAATGCGGTCTACGAAACTGCTACATTAATTTCGTAGCAAAAGAAAGTCGTAGCATCTTTACTAATAAATAAAACTGAAACGATTTCATAATTTTAAAATAATATATCTTTTATAAGATTATGTATGTGTTCCTTATAAAAACCTTAACAAGTCCTTTTATATCCTTTACTTGTATCTGTCTGTCTGAACTCAGCTCAACTATTAATAAAAAACTAAACCAAATTTGATAGAGTTTTCATTAACAGGTAAAGGATTTATTAGACCCTTGTTTAGGCTGTTGCTCATCTTCAAATATATCTATCGGAGAAAAGGTGTTTTACGTAGATAGAACGGCAAACAATATCTAACTTAAAAAATGCCTTAAATTTTTTGCGAAATCAATTTTGTTTCCCATTGCATGTATAATGTTTTGATGAACACATCACCGGAATAAGGTTTTATATATTTTTATGAGACTATAAAATATTGTAGGAAATAGGGATTAATGCGAATGTAACAAACAGCGGCCTCTGGGCCCCACAAATTGAATTAGGTGCTGGCGCGCGGCCAGGGTCAGGAGTCAGGGAAATCTATACGTACTCACTATTCAAATATATTGCATAATTTCTAAGCTACGTCTCTATGTGATAAAGATTTAACATTCGTTCCTTCAAACATAGGAGATATCTCTAAAACCACTATTCCAATTCTTAAAAATTCTTTGATTAAAAGGAAGCGCAATAAGTGTTTCAATTCATTGAATCGTGATCAAAACTTATGTCTGATATAATCGAGTATAATTTAAATATTCCGAAGCATAAAAAGGTCCATTAAGTTTGAAACCGTATCTCCCGCCATATTTAATAGATCGTTGTCATTTTTTAACTACAATGAGTTTCATAGCTTCGAAGGTAATGAAAGTCATATAATTTACTTAATCCAAAGCGGTTAAATCAAAAATACTTTTTGAATAGTAGCCAACCACCAACGGAATTTGGAATGGAAAATATTTGTAATTACCATTTTTAACTAATATAATGAAATGCTCTAATAAAATTGAAATAGGCTACCACTGTCCAAAAACCTATTGAGATATGAAAATTATTCTTATATTATGCCGTAGAATATTATTTCAAGCAAACATACATGAAATGTATGAATGTAAAATATATATATATATATATTATAGCTAATATTTTTATTTTCTTACATAAACCAATGTAAAACTTGAATTACAATCATTTTTTTAAACAATCTCCTTTTACATATTTCCTTATCTAAGCACAAAGTATTGAGTAAAGACTTTCGGACAAACCTTGTAATTTCCAAATTAGATATACGTGTATAAGAAATCGTTCAAGTAAATTATGGGGTAAACAAATTGTAAGTCGGAAGTTCTCGACCGTCTTAAGCATTACGAGAACATTCCACCAGTCAAATTAACACCAAGCTAAATTTTACGTTTAAAAATCCTTGCAATCTTAATGAACGCCGTAAATCGCTAACAGTTCAGGTAACACCTGTCGCAGTGTCGCATTCCCGCTGCTCCATGCTGCAGCGCTCGACGGTACTGCAGTCGGTACATACATCATCTCCTTTACAACAGCAATATATTGACAGACATAAAAATATAATCTTATCAGAATATAATAAAGCAAGACCCTCAAAGGATTTCTCTGCATTGCAGCTAATTCGGAACATTGAGAGGGCCAGCTCGACGGTTGTTAAGGCTAATAAAACAACTGTAAAGCTGGCTTCAAGATAATTATAACAGACGTTTTTAATGCTCAAATTGGCGTCCACCTCCGCTTTCCTCAACTTAAGTTCCCTATACTGTTAATATAAGCTGGACGTCTGAAGTTTAGACCACAGCACAAAACTTTTCTTTTGCGGGTAGATCAAATTTTCCAAATTAAAGAGATGCATGTAGAATTTTCTTTTAAAATATTATCATTGAGCTTCAGGTCGGAAACTTTCCACTCTGGAATTATTTTAACTGTGCCAACATTTGTGGTGGAGATAAAAATTGGAGGAGCCTCCTCGCCGTGCTCACCGCGGATGACAATTATCGTGCAGTGCTCTACTTTGCAATGAAAAAGAAGAAGTATGAGTAATTTTCTCGAAACGCGAAACGACATTTTTAGAAATCGTAGAAGCGTGCGGATATTTTTCTATTCTTTTTTCTTGAATTATATTTTTTCGTTTATAAGATTCATCTTTAATATTAGTATCAAATATTTGTGTTAATTAAAGTAAACCTTAAAGAGATTAATAAAAAAATAACAGATAAAATTAACGAAAACACACCTTTAAAAACATACTTAAAAACCGTTTTAAGTACTTTAAAATCGCCGTCTAAAACATCTGCGCTCTATATTTATATACGTCTAAAACTGCCGGATAGCACGAGAATGTTGGAAACGCGCGAATAATGCGAATCAGTTAGTTGTGAGTTTGACTAGGGAACCTTAAGAGATCCAATGAACATTTGAAATAACTTTAAGAAGTCATAAAGTTTGCATCGAATACAGAGATATATGATATAAAGTAGCCAGCGTGCGTCGACGTTGGACTGTTTCCAACACTCCGCATATCTACACGGCGAAAACAATTAACAAATTATCTATTGAACACAAATTCCATTAGTCTCATGAGAATAATTTTCATCATAAATTATGACGTAACAGTCAACGAGTTTTGAGCTTTGATTGTGAATACAATAAAGTTTTTGTTAGGTTGTGCATTGTGGTGAGTATAGAGCGGTCACGGTGAGAACGGGCGAGAATGAACGCATTGCGGTTTGGATGTTTTGTTCTGTTCATCGCTGGCTTTTAAAAATTCAGTTTGCATTCCACGTTCACTTTCTCATCAAATATGGAACTCACCACCTAATCTTGCTATTTGCGGTCAGATTATAACTACCTATTGCAACCTTTCTGTGTTCATGTTTAGGACTTAAAGGTATAGGTTGTATGTATTATGTATAGTACGAATACTTAGAAACTAGGCATACTTTTTTCCATTGATGCCAGTTGCGAATATAATACAGATGTAGCCTTATTTTCTTAAAAAAAATTACGGAGCTAACTTAATTTATCTATTAATATTGTGCATAATTTTATGATACACGGATTTAAAATTCAACAAGGATTAACAATCAACATAAAATATTTCTTAAAGAAAAATAAGTAAGTACTTTGAATATAGAAAGGCAGAGACACGCTGTAGACAGTATATTCGTATATAGCATGAATGGGCCAGCTCAATCGAGTTTACAAATATCACAGTCTCAAAGATAACCAACATTAAGTAACACTTTGCAGGTGGCATTTGTTTTGGTGGCCCAAACAACCCTTGTATGGTTTCATATTACCCTACATATTGTAATAATGAATGAATATTTCACAACTTTATAGAGTTTGTTTTTGTTGCCCAGTGATGGAGCGAAGCGTGCGCGTGAGGCGCCGGGCGTCAAAGTGCGCGGGCGCGTGGCGAGGCGCGAAGGCGAGCGCGGAGGCGTAGCGCGGCGCGGTGGCGGGTGCGCGCGCGGCGGCGACGGCGGCGGCGGCGCATGCACGCCACCGGCCACACGGACCGCTCGGGCGGCGGCGGCGGCGGCGGTTCCTGGCGCCTCCCGCCCGACGAGACACTGCAAGTTGCCGACCCCAAGTCCGCCAAGGAAGAGGTACAGAACGTTATTTAATAAGTATGTTGTGATAACATAGTATAAAGTACCACAAATAGAGAAACAAAGAGGATTAATCACATTATTAAAAATTACATTTCTCCTTAATTTTCCTCAAAAACTTTTTTGCCACCATTGACAGGAACATATTATGCTATTGTATATCTTATCTAAATCTCTTAAGTCTGAAATCAATATATAATATATTCCCCACTTTAGATGAACCTCTGAACTGCGACCGAAAATTTTTAGTTTTAGTCCGTAGTACTCTGAAAGAAAATTCCGTAACGAGCAGCACGTAGCATGAATTATGGGTAAAGTGCACGTTGGCTTTATTCAAGAATATATAGCATTTCCGGCGGGATTAAACACGCCACACCGGAGCACGAAATTGCTTACGCTAATGTCGCTAATTCAGAGCATCGAGTGTTACGAACGAGGCGAAGTTTAAAAATTTCAATAATATAACTTTTATGTTTCGGCTTCTAGGATATTAAATTTTATAGTTAGAAAATAAATAATCTACTGTGTCGTGGTCAGCTTATGTGTCGTTGGTGTATCTGCTGTGAAGCTTTAATAATTTTATTTCAAAGCTAAGTCGCAGAAAATTCAAAAAAATAACTGATTAATAAAAGCATAGTTAAAAAAATACATAACGATTGAACACACCTCGTTCAAGTCTTCATTACATACTAAAACAAACGTACTCAATCCTGTTTGATTGATTTTAACTCAAAATAAATATTAATAACATATTAAAAATATTCTTTAAAATAATGCATATTCCTATTCTATTATCGATAAACAAATTCCCAATAAAAAGTTACGGCCAGATTTATCGATACAAACAACGGATACTGTGGTTTTTGTTGAAATATTGCTTTCAGTTAATTAGATGTTCGCGGTAAACCATCTCGATAACTCTACCGCAACTCGTAAAAAGCATCATACGGCGCCTTATTTTGAACTCAACATTTATTTATAACTTTATAGCTCGTTTCTGTTTGTTTGCTAACTGGAGTATATACGAGTTTTATCGTTTTATACGCAACATGTAACAATAATGACGTTCAATCGAACCTATTACGCACTTCTGGTAATGTTATATTATATTTAGAACGGGTTGGTTACACTTGAAGGCTTATTTTATTGCCCACATCGATATTAAATGAAATCGTTATTTGTTTACAACTATATTCATTCATGTATAGGGACGCTTAAACATTCGTTTTTGCATTTCATTACGTTACAGGTAGCATAAATAATTTTGCTTTTTTTTAATTTAATATCATTAAATACACGCGGTGTGTTAATTATAAATACTAGGCCAAATCTATTTTCTGACTTCGTTATATAGAACGCATTGTTTTCGACTTCAGTACAACTGTTCTTAATTTACATTATCTGTGAAATCTGTTAGGATATTAAATTGCATACAATAATAGAAGTTGGCAGCGTAGTTTATTTTCTTGTACTCATTGTTTCGATACCCACATACTTTAAGTGACAATGACCTATGAATACTAAAGCTCTATACATCTCAAAGGACATAAGAAACTGAGGGTGTATGGAGCGTTCTCCTGAGCTTTATCTGTTATAGTACCTGCTCACACCCTCTATCAAATATCTATAATATACATTCGGTCCTAAAGATGATAAGTGATAATCCAGAAGAAATGTTATTGCGAATATTGAAATAGAATAGGAACTTGGCTCCTCTGAATCTCTGGAATTCTCCTTGGTACCAGTTCTCAAATTTAGGAGCGGAGCAATCCATTGGTTCTGTTAGTAAAATTGGCTACCCCGTGCTCTAATATATCTAAGATTCAATTGCAAAAACTCGTCGCAATTTTATTGCAACATATGAAAGCGATGCTTTTGCTGATTGCGGTAATCTTGAGTCTCACTAGAACTGTCCTACAGATTTAGTTATTTAGAATCGGAGTAAAACCAATCATGAATATCATTTATTATTGATTGTAAATTATTTGTTTACAGGATTTATATCAAGGGGATGGACACAACTGGAGGAGCATTATATTTTCTTTGATGGTCATCAGTTTTGTTATTGCAGGCATCGTCACAGCCATTTATTTATTAGGGTGAGTGCTAATGCATAGTTATTAACTAGCAATTGTCGTATTCTTAAGCCTTGGACAATGCGCGATGTGACAGCCTTTGTTCTCAAAAGGACAATTCTCGAGGCTTAACTTGGCTTTTATAGCGTCTCTAGAAAAACTATAAAGGCTTTCAGACATCTAATAGCTCGGAGGTAACGAGCGTAAAAGAGGTGTAAAGGCGGAGCAGGATGTTCAAGCGGACTGTTGCGTACCTATTTAGGTTTACAAGATGTGCTACTTCGAACCGTATTAGAAAGTAGATAAGCATAATAAAACAAATATTATGCTGAAATCAAAATAAAATTATACAATACATTTTATTTCTAAGACAGATTTTTTTATTGTTTGATGAAAGTTATCCATCAAATAAATTATGACCTGACTAAAAAAGAGAAGCCAAAAAATTCCTTATATTATCCAATACATTTAATGTATTCGTGATCATTTTTATGAAAGACTTTAACCAAATCTTATACAATATGGAATCTAAGAATAAATTTGCTATGCCAAATTCAACATTACAGATATGTGGACGAGTTGTTATACTGGTCGGGTCGTCGCATGCGGCTGGACGAGTTCCTACGCGGGGATCTGACTGGGGAGCGGCTGCCCACGACCTGGGTCAGCACGCACCAGCTGGTGTACCAGGCGGACGACGGGGGGCTACTCGCTCTAGACACGTTCAACAATACGCTCACTGTGCTCGTCACAAACCATACATTAGTGAGTATTTTGATAATCGTTGATTTGTGATTCGTAGTTTGAGGATATCAACTTAGATAATACTGTATTAACAGTATTAACATTGTGTTAGGAAAGATTTTGCCCAAAAAATCTTTTTGAAATCGTGATAAGAATATCACGATTAAAGTATAGAAATACGTTGACATTATACTGGGGATACGACCTTGATAATAAAATACGTTTCTAAACTATTGCGAATTCAATTTAACAATGAATTGGGATAATAAGTTAATATGTTAAACTTAATAACTTCTATAATCATATTATAAAGTATTGTACTTTAAATATAGGATTATGACAACAAAGTTCAATACGGAAAGTATACAGAAGTAAGTTTGTTTGCTTCTCCCTCCGTTTATTTTAAAGGACAACTGTTCCCAGTTAAACTACTTAAATTAGTTTGATTCGGCTTAACCCTATCAGCAAAAGATAAACTTAATGCCTAGAGAAGATCTTGGCGGAGTTCGACCTCAATGCCTGAAACCGAGCAAGTTAACAATCATAATAAATAAAATTCAGAAACCCCAGACAAATGATTGTGTATTAAAATAACGTAGAAACCAATTTTAAGCCGATGTTACCCTCCCAAATTTATTTTCCGATTATGTCTCAAGACATAACCACACACTAACGGCGGCTATCATACTATAAAATTTATGACGACATCCCCGATTTTCCATAATGGAGTTATTATGCGAAGCGGTGGCGTTATTCGAAAAATGAAAATTTGAATATACTTTTAAGCACAAACTGAATTGCGTCATGCGGAAATGGACCGTAGGATTTCCATCTGCGACTCACCAAAAGGATGCGTTCATGATTGTAATATTATTTCCATACGAATATCTCCTCCACACATCTCAATGTTACGCGAGTGCCATTTTATCTCGAATGGCCCTGTAGTCTATTTGAAGGGCATAACACATATCCAGTTAGGTTCTTTTAGTATTATCAACATTTCCTGAAAGCTTTCGCTTAAATCGCAATAAAACGGAGTGGTCACAATATGTCTCCGTAACCCATTTAGAACACTTTCCACCGATAGATTCTCTTTTAGGTCAAACGTAACGGTCATAAACGCGACAACGTAATAAACTTTGAAACACGAAGCGATATTATTTATTGTAATAACAAAAGACTTTTTCACAGAGGCAGCTGAATGTTCGCGGGTACCAGTGTTCGCCAAACTTGCGTTACGTGCTCTTCCAACACAATATCAAAGAGGTACGTATCCGACGCTATAAAACTTTTAATTGGTTTTTTCCAAAATAAACAAGGGCGGTCGTTAGAAACTTCGACGCCTCGGACTTTGTTATTTAAGTTTCATTATTTTGCAGGTCTACCGACGAACGTTTACGGCGCACTACACAGTTTATGACGTCACAAATGAGTGAGTCGTTTTGACATTTCAACGCTTTCAGAGATCACAAATAATGCCTCGCCGCGCCCGTAATTGCCCGCATTAATGTTTTCACAGTGCCGAACTATAAAAGTTCGCAGTCACGGTTCCTTCCAAAATATATGTTTTTACAATGTCAATATGTGAGTTTTTTAAATTCACATGAAAGTTATTCTTTAACGTTAAGCCGATGCTACGTTAGATACTCTGTTACTAGCTACATTGAAATTCGTCTCTCGAGTGTTGTAATGGATGGCTGAAACGCATCGGCGAGGCATCATTTCGTGTCTGTAGAAATATAAAATCTTTGCACGATCTTAATACATTTTACTTAGAATCATTTCGCTTTAAAAAATAACACATATAGTAAGCGATGGAACTCTATCTCATGTAGTCAGCTCTTCCGAGTTAATATTGCAGTGACAAATTAAACTTAGTATAGTATAGTTAATAGCATAGTATAGTAAAACATCTGATCGCAATCAATTATAGTATTTTAAAGACCTCAAATAAGTTGTTACCGTTGTTTGTTAAAAACGGTTAAAATTCAAATCATTTCTGCATGATAAATATTCCATACTAACAATATTCATAGTACTTAGTGGTATTACATACAAAGGCTATTGACATAAGCGTGAGCAAACAAAATGTGCATGTTAATAAAAAAATAATACAGAATAAAATAATTTCAATTAAGTATTATCCATTTCGCGACGCACAAAAATCGTTAAAAAAATGTACGGTACTTACACATTTACCTAAAGAGTTTCGAAAGCGTACAAGCAACGCTTTGAAAGACAATTTAAAGTAAGCCACTTTTCCTTCACTTTGTTTTCTCTTTTAAATCATATCTGAAAATTTTCGTTTCCTGGTCGTCTCGCGGGTAAAGAAATCGATTTGGCGGTAGGTAGGTACGTGAATACGATTTCCAATTTATTTCGAAATTTGCGAGTGGAATTTTAATGTGGTCGACGTCAGGCTCGACTATGGAAGGCAAATGGCACTATGTTGCGAATTTCAGTGGCCCATGTAAATTCAAACTAACTCGTACATGCGCCACACGTCGAACGACGCTTTGATAAACATTCACAATTTAACTGGGACGATCTAACTACAAACTGTTTTAAATTCTCATCTTGTTTAACAATGAAACTTCTATTTGTACAGTAGGATATTGCACTTCACATATTTCTACAGTCTGTGGTCTCTTGCATGTTTCATCCAACGGCTGTTTGAATAAAGGTTCATTTATCTATCTTTCTATTAATAGAGACAGTTTTTACAGCCACCACATACCACTGTTTGGCGAAGGCCAAGGCAGTTGGGAATGGCAACATGCGGCGTGGCTCGGAGGAGACGGGTCGTTGTTGCTTGCAGCAGACAACGAGGTTCTGGCGAGACCAGGACCTCCAGCTCGGAGAGCACCCCTACTCCGGCTCACCAACGACTCTAGCCCAGGCCGAGTGTACAATGGCGTTTCCGATTGGTTATATCAAGGTCAGTGAAATTCAAGAAGTTTAAGTGAAATATGTACAATACAATGTTCTCATTTATTTCAGTATCCATCATTAATCAATAATCAAAGATTGAAAACGAAATATTTTGAATTTATTATTACGTGCTTATCTGGAATCAATTTCTATTGCGAGAATCTAAATTATTTATTAACCCTAACGGCAGTATAATTTTAATTGATTTAATATTTTACAGAGGAGGTGACAAAGACAGCATCAGCGACATGGGGGTCTTTGGATGGCACGCTCGTCATGTACGTTCAATACGATGACACCAGTGTATCCGAGCTGAAATTCCCAAGAATCTCAGAGGGGATTGGAGGAGCCGGCGCGGCGAGGGCGGGCTTCCTTCTTCCTGCCATCAACAATACCTTACACACTGTCTTCCCTGACCATGTTACTGTTAGATATCCTACGGTAGGACCTAAGCTTCAGATTGCTTATTTCTTTCGTGGACTGGATACTATATACGGATTTATTTTTTAGCCTGGGAGTTCAATCCCGAAAGTTAAGTTATGGATAGTAGCTGTTCAAAATGTCACGTCACCTCCAAGATGGGAAGTGAAGCCGCCAAGTACGTTAGACGGAATGTACGTATGCTTAAAATGTGAATTGAACTAAATTTAATCTTGAAGATTCACATTGTCTTTTGTTTCCAGGGAATATTATCTCATATCAGCCCAATGGGTGGGCAAAGACAATTCTCATGTAGGTGTAGTGTGGATGAACCGTGCACAAAATCTAACCGTTTATAGTAGTTGCTACGCACCAAATTGGACATGCACTGAGGTCTGTATTAGCTAAAGATATATACTGTAAAGTAAAACATACGTTGTTTAATCATTATTTCGAATTTAGACGCATTCAGAAAAAGCAACCGATGAGCCTTGGCTTGAAGTCCATCAACAACCAGTTTATTCGGAAGACGGCAGCGCGTTTCTTCTATTAGCCGCTGTTCAAGAGGGTGGGGGGCAGTACTATACTCACATTAAACACGTAGACGTATTAAGACAACGTATAGCAGTTCTGTCACACGGTAAAGTAGAAGTGGCAGAAATCCTGGCGTGGGACCAGGAAAACAACTTAGTTTATTATTTAGGTAAGCAATATACAATTTAAATAACCTAGAAACTCGTATCTATGTCGAGCTTAAGTCTTGCTTTCTCATTAAAGGTTTAGACAAAGAAAGATCATACGTACCTAACCTGCACCCAGACATGGTGAAAGAAGCAAATCAAATTAAGTATTTTGATTTATTGCAGTTGAGTTTTTCATTTAGTTGTGTTTATTTCACTAACTCTTTTTTTGGACATCGTCACACTAAAATCCATTTTTCATCCATTCTCCTTCACAATCATCTCGATTCACGTTTTGTTTTGACAATGTGACGTCTGTACTGGAAATTGCCGCAATCAAGCTGCCTTATAGCCTGTTGAAATACTGTGTTTTGTTTTTGGACCCGAGGGTGTGTGGTACGTTACATATTTGTAATTACGATAGATACTAAGTGTAAATTTTTGTTTAAATAGGCAGTGCAGACAGACCTGGTCAAAGGCAGGTTTATGTGGTCCGAGACCCCAATTACAGTGGTGGTAGTAATTCAGTGAAAGCGCGCGCTGAAAGAGAAGAACCTCGTTGCCTTACATGCGAACTGGCAGTGTGGCCGGCTCGGTTGCATTATGCCAATTGCTCATTCTGGCGTGCCATGTTCTCGCCTGCCAAGCCCAAAGTGGGTATAACGCATTACGTCCTTGAATGTGGCGGGCCAGGACCACCGTTAGCCGGCCTTCATGATGCCAGAACGCATAAACTTGAGAGAATATTATATGATACGAGGCCTTATAGGTAAGACTCTTTATTACATTACCATTCGAATGATTTTTTCCTTTCAAAATTTCGGCCACAACGGCCAATCTGAACGGAGATCAGCCAAGTACTTATGAAATATTATATACACAAGTTTGAGAGCAATACACAGGTGCACTCGCTGTTTCTTTAGTCTATTAGTCCAGTGAGACGGCAATTTGACATAACCGGAGAGATAAGGCGCTGAACCAGTTTGTTCAGCGCCTGATACCCCCATGTCTGAAAAACTCATAAAATGGTTACTTTACGTACTTTTCGAGATATGGGGGTATCACCCCGCCAACTTTCTGGCTGCAACTAAGTAATTTTTAAGATGGAAAAACCCAGTCACAATTATTTTGGCCTGACCCGGGAATTGAACCTAGAACCTCAGCGCGGTAGTCGTATTCATACCGTGTACAATTACAACTACGCCACCGGGGCAGTCATTACCATTTATTACTAATTTAAATATCTGCAATTAGCGTGCGCTCAACTATTCAAATGAAGAGCTGGCAAACTTAGCCGTAATACTCTCAAAGTTTTATGCACACGTTAAGTTTAATAAGGATTTATTGCCGTGCAGATCAGTGCGACTACGCGAGTTGGCGCTGCCCACTCGGCGGTCGTTCGAAGTGCAATTAGGAAGTGGGTCGAAGGCCCGCGTCCAACTACTCCTGCCGCCGTCGTGGCGCGAGGAACTCAGGGATGCTGCCTTCCCGGTGCTTGTTCATGTGTAAGCTCAGGATATATTTTTTTTACTTTATAGTTACTCTATTTAGCTCTAATACCTCTACCTCTATACTCTACTCAGTACTGCCGAAACTCCAAATGCGTGAGAATTTCTGCAATGTTAACTATTGTTAATTTTTTTAACTGACTTTCTTTGATGACTATGGTATATTTGCCTTTAGATATGCTGTTCTACAATATCACAATTCCTTCAGATCACAATATAGTACAATGATCGTTACTAATTCATTGAAATTCGCACTGTTTCTTTCAAGGTAACATCAATTGATTATAATGATTAATGACAGTAACATAAATACTTTAAAAAGTATGAATAATAACTAGCTCATTATGTCAGTTTCGCTGCTACAAAATGTAATAATGTCATCTTAAAATAAAGACATTTAAATTCTGCACTATATAATATGTGACATTTAACTAAAATGTAAGTTTTAAATGGGCTTCTTATGAGCACATGAACTATAATCCGAATAGCCCAAGCGGCTGTCAGCCTATAATATTAACCCGTTTTTATCACCCGGAAGAAACACACAGCTCTGCCAGACATTACGTCACCAACGTGATCTTCCAAGTTTCAAGTTGCCAAATTTAAAATGTACCATTTGGCACGTCTTTGTCCCGTTATTGGGCTAAATGATTATTAGTTTTCCCATATGCCAAATGTCTAACAAAGAGACAGTCCATTTGGCTACCATATCAGTTGTCAAAGTTAATGTCAAGTTGTAGACAGATTTGCCAGTTGTTTTAAAGTAATTTGTGTAAGAATGGACAACGCATCATCAATTATTTTCGGCGACACATTGATAGTTATATTTTTGTTTATTTTCAATTTTTAACACTGGCACTTAAATTTTGTACATTTAACACTGAATTAGCTCTCGGCAACTTTGATTGTGGTAATCACTGAGAGTAATCAGACCTATTTCCAAACACTTGTGGTTAGCCGTTAGCGCGCAGTCGCTTGTCAACCGCCTAGTGAAGTAGTCATTGGTCAATAAACTTATTAAGCAATAAGCCGTGCTCCTCTTTTACTCTGCACTGAATGTGTGAATTTTATAATACTGTAGTAAAAAAAATAAATTCAAATGTACCTATTGTAAATTCTAGGGATATAAATATCTTTTTTTCACTTTTCAGAGACGGCAGGCCCGGGAGTCAGCAAGTGACGGAGGAGTTCCTGGTTGATTGGGGATCGTACATGTCCTCAAGAAATGATGTGGTTTACGTGAAGTTGGACGTGGCGGGCGCGAGGGGGCTGCCGCGAGCGTTGTTACGAGGTCGCCTTGGTGGCGTAGAAGTAGCCGACCAGTTAGCTGTTATTAGGTATCTTTTTAATTAAATAGATACATAGTACAAAATCTCGTGATTTGGTCAGTTTTTTAGCTAGATACGAAGGCCGCGTTCTCAGAATAGAAGACTCGGCAATAAAATGTACAATTAGTCTACTTATCATAATCTTTTAGTAGTAAACGCAGCATGTAAATCCTTACAAAATTAAAAATTTGATTTTAAACTGTAAAATTCACCGCTCTATTACATCAAGGGTCTTTTAAGCTACTTTGAATATTTTCATATAATTCTGTTCGCCTGTGAATAAACTCTAGGAGCGTGACCCAGTGTGAATTACATGATTAGTAATATTACATTATGGCACAGTATTTATGATCTTATCTAAAAGTAAGTAACCATGATTTTTGCAAATTTCAGATATTTATTAGAAACGTTCAAGTTTTTGGACGTGACGCGGGTAGCGGTGTGGGGGTGGGGCTACGGCGGATACGTGACCGCCATGTTGCTCGGCTCGCAGCAGTCCACGCTCAAGTGTGGTATAGCAGTATCACCTATCACCGACTGGCTTTATTATAGTGAGTTCATTTCGATTTAATTATAGCTCTACTTAAGCCTATGTGCAATTCTCGAATTCTAAAAAAGGAGATATTTTTTAATTGCAATACATAATCTGAGATTTCGGAGTGAACAAAAATTTATGACTACCCCGGTTTACATTATGATAATTTTATCTAACACTAATATATCAAATATTTTCAACAAATTTTACTTAAATCACTCTAAACAGAACTTATCAAATTATAGAACATGTACAATCACTTACAAAAGTAATTGAATAAATTCAAAACTTTCAAAACGCTTGTACACATTTTAGTTTTGACCATCCCTTTTTTTTCTGCACAAAAAAAGTAATTTACTTTATTACAAACAAACAAAACAAATATTTGAATCAAACTTAACGTGTATATTCGATTTAAAGTTTTGAAGTTTTTCCACTGCTTCTGTGATATTTACGTTTCATTTGTATTTATTCCAGATGCAGCCTTTACGGAACGCATACTAGGCCAGCCGTCAGTAAATTACAAGGGTTATGTAGAGGCAGACGCGTCGCAGCGAGCGCACCACGTGCCGCCACACGCCCTGTACCTGGTCCACGGCATGGCCGACATGAGTGCGCCCTACCCCCATACGTTGCAATTGGCGCGGGCATTGACAGACGCAGGAGTGTTGTTTAGGCATCAGGTATAACTACAAAATTAATATATATTGTCCCAGTGCTAAGTACCGGCTTCTCCTACTAATGCTGCAATGAAGGCCTTAGTCCACCACACTGATCTAGTGTCAGTTGCCAGACTTCACATACCTAAGAAATTCTTAAAATTCAAAGGATTGTACGTTTTCTTGCGATATATTCCTTCGACTGTATATTTATAATTAGACCCCCTATTTCTTAGCAGTTTTAATCTTGAGCCTTAACAAATCTTAATATAAAGCTTAATTTTACCAGTATTTATTAATATTTGTGTATTGCATTTTGTTTTTCAGGCGTACGCTGACGAAGGTCACGATTTAAAAGGCGTGATAGAGCACGTGTATAGATCCATGGAGGACTACCTTCGCGAGTGCCTCTCTCTCGATCCCGAGGACACCAAATTACCTCCTCCTGACAGATAAGATTGGTATTGCGCGCCACCCGACCAAGCAATAAACTGTACCCGATCAATTCCGAAATATTATATCCAATTGTTATCATTATTACTCTCTCTGTAAATATGTACATTTGAATAGTGCTTTAATAAAATGTGTTCCCCAAATTCGGTTCAGTGAAGCCTTTCCTTGGGTAGGCATAATGATCCGTAATGACACCATAGTCAATAGTGATGACGTACGAGAATTGCTTGTGATTAGGATAGTTAGATAATTATAATACTAACAGACCGGTGTTGCAATGAAGATATTCATGAATCTCGGATGTATTAAAATAAGTTGATTTCGTAATAGATACAAATTACAATGAACTACCAACGTTAAGAGAAAACTTTGATTCTACATTTACTCATCGAATTCATACGACTTTGCTTCAGCACCACCTAGCTAAACTATCTTACCTTCTACTAAGTCTTAACATAAGTAGGAACTACAGTAGACACGAGATCAGTGCTGACGGTGCATTCCTCGGTGTGAGCTAAGTCCCGCTAATGTGATCAAATAATTCTTATTCAAAATTTCGAGCTTTTTCACTTAAGCTTTTAGTACTATTTTCTACTGCCTCTTTAAGCGTTTAAGCGTTTTTACTCGAGTAGTCACTTACTATGCACAACGACTTGTCCTAACCTGAATCTACCCTCACAATCCAGCTACCCTTGGTTGTTTAAATGTAATTTATTACACCGACTATTGATTATCGTAAATTACAAGTGAAAGAACGAAACCACATATAAAAGAGCTTATCGTTTAGGGAAACTAGGCCTTTAAAAGTTAGTTTTTGTTACCGATGTTTGAGATGTTTTGTAAAATAATAGAGTTGTTAAATACCTCATTTGATAATGTAAATAAAAATACCCTAATCATTATGTATATTGAATAAATTAAGAAATGTTTTATAGTGACTTATAATGTTTAGAAATGAAGTGACCTTGATCATCCCCTAACCTTAGCTGCTTTGGCTCCATTACATTGTCATTTACTAATAAACTACTTAGGCGATAAGAATCTCATATCCTCCACCTCAGAATGACAAATAAATGAATTTGAAGGTAAACTTACCAAACCATCGATATTTATAAGAACAAAATCAAAATACTAAGTCGTATATTGCAAGTTTGACATCATGGCAAGTTCTTAAGTGAAAATGTGGTACGGGTTAATCAAAATGAGAAAGCGTTTAACAAATCCAATTAATATAAGTCATGGTCCTAAGAAACATAATGAATTATAATGTAAAATTCAAAATATATCAATAGTTACAAACAATTTTAACAATTTAGGGTCGTTGAATCTCGCCGTAGAATCGAAAATGGTACTTATAGTGAAAAGCTTGTACAAAATAGACAATGAACTGAGCTAGAAAATTTGCCTTTAATAGTTCTTCAATAGAAGAAGCAGTCATTACGTTGGTATATAAAACAAAAATAAATAATATTGTGTATTTGTATCTCAGTAAAATAAGGGAAAAATAAATAAGTATGATACTAACGATGAATAACGATGGAGCTCGTAATTCACATTCAGAAATAAAGGAGAATGTGGCGGCGCAGGGATCGCCCCGGCTGCCGCGAGACGTCGTATGAGTTGTGACGCGTGCCGAAGCCAGAGAATTTGTACGATGTTGTTGATTTCACCGTAACTGTGACGTAACTAGGTAATTCATTGTTGTTGTATAGGAATAAAAGTTTGCCGATATTTGTTAAGTGTTATCGGATACCTGCATAGACGCATATCGTACATTCCATGTTTGTGAAGACTGCCAATTTGGTCTAAATTTTACAATCATTGTACTAATTAAACCTACGATACGTCGATGAGATTAATTTCAATTGCCGTTATGGTCTTAAGGATGCTGTGATTCTTCTATTGCATAATTTTAATGATATGAATTAAATTATATTGAATAATTATAATGTCTGCATCTGATGTTACGTAGGGCCTAGTGAAATCGAATACGTTGTAATTATTAACATTAATTATATTACCATAAGGTTGATATTAATT
The DNA here is from genome assembly GCF_014839805.1 of Manduca sexta. Lineage (NCBI taxonomy): Eukaryota > Metazoa > Arthropoda > Insecta > Lepidoptera > Sphingidae > Manduca > Manduca sexta. The sequence continues at coordinate 10,898,865 of NC_051137.1, read as the reverse complement.
TAAAAGTTTTAAGATTCTTCCATAAAAGTAACATTGCTTTGTTCCCCAGATATTATATTATAACAAATTATAGACAATATAATACGGGCTATGTGTACATCACACAACATATGAAATTTTATAGTTAGATAAAATACGAGAGAGTTCGGAAACCGGGTGCTTTAAATTTTACATCATGTTGTATGTATTGATTTCATTAGCGAATGTTCTCTAGTTATACAATAAGATATAGTGTGACTCGCCAGTGGCGATGCTCGGTGGTTACACTCGCGGCCGTAATGTCGCGGTCGTGTGCGCATGCGCATTGCCTCGAGCGGCGTGTAACGCGCGCACCGACACAGGCTCAAATAATAAAGGTAAGAAATCTTTCAGTCTTGTGTGAGATTTCGTGTAATTAGTTGATACGAAAATTTCTGCGGATAACACCAATTAAATTCATATTATAGTATTTGTAATGAGACAAAATTAAATGTATGATATATCACTTGTTGATAATTTTGGCACGACGACGAATCTTGTTTGCACAAGCTTCCCCGCTTTCCTCTTTTCGAAATTCTAGACCTTTAGTCTTCCAATAAAAGCTTCCCTATCATGTCTTACTCTTGAAGCAGGAAAGTAGGAACTATGTGATGACTATGTCAATTATTTCATAATTCCAACCTGATCAGCTACCTTGTCGTTTTTCTTTCAAATTATCCTTTTAAGAGATCCTAATTAAATATGTTTAGATTTTCGTCCTAGTTTGTCCAAATATAATGGATGTGGTCTAAATGTAAATCAGTATTGCTATGTTCTTAGGATCCCTGCGTTATTCTATATTGTACTCGGCTTATAAAATTACAAACAGAAATTAACAAAAGGAAAACTCTAAACTAAATAGAATACATATAAAAGTCATGGTGATTGTGCAAAACGTATTGAATTATTATATTTCAATTTTATCACTCTTTTACTCATATTACAATAAACAAAGCTGAGAATAAAATACGCCGAGTACATAAAGAAAGCAGTATAGTATCCGCCTTCGTAACTTTAGAGTGTCGCGGATTGCTCCCTTAGCGGTTAGATATGATAACGAGCGGACTGAATACAACAATCATTACAACAATGGCCTTAATCAACTACAAATTTTGATCACCAAAGATATAATAAGGGGCAGATTTATGAGCAGTGTCAGTAATAAACATAGTAACACAGAACTTAATTGCATCAATTTTGTTGTATTCAGTATCGCACAATTGGTGGCCCTAGAAGAAAATCATCTAAAAATCTACGTTGTTGTTAATCAGTGTTATAAATCTTATCGTCTCGTTTAAGAGTTACAGTGTTGTATAGATCGGTACGTTTCATTTGTAAACCCTTATATTATTCTGTTATTATTGTAAAGTTTCTTTGAATAAATAAAATTTTGAAATTTACATAATCGTTCATCGGGCAGTTTTATTTGGTGTACACTATTTTTCTGGTATCTCATATTGGACGCTACTCGGACCACTGTTCCTGTAGTTGCTACGCGTCCACATCTCGGCACTGCGAAAGTATCTCTCCAAGTGTTCGTCCTTGACGATGGAGTCAGCTGGATTTAACCCAGTGTTGCAAGTGCTTCCACTGAAGGCGCCATCGGAGTGGTTCGAACAAGAAAGATTACGGATGAGTTCGTAGTGGGAGAAATTCATTGACATCAATGAAGTGTTGTCTAACCCTGGACTCATGTTGGAAGTTCGATCAATGTCCATATATATTCCTGTGCCTTCGAGTCTTGCCGGGCTCATAGCCACGCTTGTACAACATTCACCGCTCACCAATTTACTTTTTTTTAATCTCCCCAGAGCTAAATCTAAAGAGCGCACCGCCTCGTTAACGCTGAAAGACTTTCGCTTCACCGATTCATTTCTTACCGCTTTTGGTGAACCACTACTATAAGACTTTGCTTTATTCATAGATTTCTTATCACTGTTAGTTTCGACATGATTTTCCATGTCTTACTTTCTAATTTAGTCATTGATGTGAGGTAAATTAAGTGGGCACACCACACCCTGCAGTATTTACTATTATGGCATTTTCGATAAATTATCATATTTGACAGTGACATAAAGTCTGAAAAAGGATTTTACTGGAATGTTTTTAATAAGAATTTCATATAAGCGCAATCTAGTACAAATTTTGCCTACTTGAAAGTAGCATACTTAACAGTTTTAAACTATCGGGCTTACGCAAAAAAGGACTGTTTTATTTCTACAATTGTCCTTGTACTAGAGTCAAAAAAAATATCAGGCTACTTAAATCATTCTGTGCTTCAACATTCTCCATGGTGCAGAGGGTAAAAACAGCTGTTCAAACGAGAAGCCACGGGTTCGATTCCCGGGCATAAATAATTATTTGAGATCTGAGGTGCTTTTAGACCAAAAGTTTTTAGTAGCTACTGTGACACCGAGCCATGATATAAGATTATATCATAGTGTACTTAAGTTATATTTACGGTACCGTTAATTTGGGTGTATATAAAATAACAATATACTAATATTATAATTATATAATAAATCCAATATTAATAATATAATAAAATAAAAGTCACAACGTTAACCAATATTCTGTGAACAATGCCATCTAGTTCATGAATAGCAAACCCAAAGGGACGCCACCCTACCAATTTAAAAGGGTGCTGTAGTGTCGAACTACCAACATTTTTGTTAACAATCAATAACTAGATGACTCTGCTGGTGCTCTCTCCCTTCCTCGTCTCACATATTGACCGCGACGTCTTTGGTCTTTACCCTCCTTTTATTATACAAATACTTTTTTATTGTCACTATTTTAATCATAAAATCAAATAAAATTAAAATAATTTCCCTAAATCTATGGTGTACTATGCGTGGCAAACTCTTTAGGTAATGTTTGTATGGAACGAAACTAAAACACACATTAGACAGCGTTTTACAACAACCAAAAAATATCTTTTAGTAATAGAGCAGTCAAATATTTCTGAAGATTAACTGGACACCTCATAACAAAAGTAAACAAGAAAGAACAAATAAAGGACTTTTCTTACTCGTATCTTTAAATCACATGTACTACAGTTGTACAAACACATTTCTCTCTTTCGACCATTTAAAATTAAACGAAGTAAACTGTACTATGGATAAAAAACATTTCAGCGTCGTAGCTAAAAAGAGGTATTTACGACAAAAACTCAAGTGTTTGTTAACTGTTCAACCTTTGTTAATCTATATCTATACTTCTATACTTACTATTATATAAAGCTGAAGAGTTTGTTTGTTTGTTTGTTTGTTTGAACGCGCTAATCTCAGGAACTACCGGTCCAAACTGAAAAATTCTTTTTGCGTTGGATAGCCCTTTGTTCGTGGAATGCTATAGGCTATATATCATCACGCTATACCCAATAGGAGCGGAGCAGTAATGTCTTATCTCAGGAACTACCGGTTCGAACTGAAAAATTCTTTTGTGTTGGATAGCCCTTTGTTCGTGGAGTGCCATAGGCTATATATCATCACGCTATACCCAATAGGAGCGGAGCAGTATTGTCTTATCTCAGGAACTACCAGTTCGAACTGAAAAATTCTTTTTGTGTTGGATAGCCCTTTGTTTGTGGATCGCTATAGGCTATATATCATCACGCTATACCCAATAGGAGCGGAGCAGTAATGGCTAAACTCAGGAACTACCGGTCCCAACAGAAAAAATATTTTTGCGTTGGATAGCCTTTTGTTCGTGGAGTGCTATAGGCTATATATCATCACGCTATACCCAATAGGAGCGGAGCAGTAATGGCTAATCTCAAAAACTACCGATTCAAACTGAAAAATTCTTTTTGTGTTGAATAGTCCTTTGTTTGTGGAGTGCTCAAAGTTATATATCATCACGCTATGACCAATAGGAGCGGAGCAGTAATGTCTAATCTCAGGAACTACCGGTTTCAACTGAAAAAATCTTTTTGTGTTTGATAGCCCTTTGTTCCTGGAGTGCTATAGGCTATATATAATCACGCTATGACCAATAGGAGCGGAACAGTAATGAAACATGTTGCAAATCGAGGAAAAATTATTAGTTTTGAGAGCTTCCGTTGCGTGCGCTGCGTAAACGGTTAAAGTTATGCAACAATGATTATGACGGGATTGTTCCTCTTAAAAAGTTCTAAAAAATATATTATAAAACAAAGTCCCCCGCTGCATCTGTCTGCCTGAACGTGTTAAACTCAAAAACTACCTAACGTATTAAGATGAAATTTGGTATGGAGACAGTTTGAGACCCTGGGAAGAACAAGGCTCCCGGGAAACTACTACTTTTATAACGGAAAACTTTAGCCTGAAAAACTTTATAACGCGGGCGGAGCCGCGGGCAAAAGCTAGTTGCAAAATAAAGTACGAAAGTTTAATCCATTATTCGCTAGATGTCGCTACATAATGTTTAGGTAGAGTCCTACAATGAAAATACCTTTCATTTTGAGGGTTTTATTTTAAAAAGTTTCATTTATTATGCAATTAGTATTTACTAAAATTAACCCAAGTAGTTAGATAATATTATTTTTGATGGTAAGTAGGCATCGCACAAAGCACCGGAGTTGGGCGCGACCGCCTCTATTTCAGCTTTTATGCCAGAAGTAAGCATTGAATTCAACTCTTCCTTTATACATAAACCTGAAACGGACTTCTATGATAACAAAACAGGAAATCGAATAAATTAAGAGCGAGTGTTACAATTTCATGTCTATGCAATACTAGATGTTGCTCGCGACTTCGCCCGCGTGATAAGACTTTATCCCTACAAAGTTTCTAAGTCACTATAGAGATACATAGTGATACTTATGTGACGTCAACGCCATATAAATAAAAATTCTATTACTTTCCATGGTAGCAAATTACCGTGATCAAAAGTAGCCTATAAGTAAATCCAGGATATGATCTAACTGTGTGCCAAATTTCATCTAAATCCCTTCAGGAATTCCTGCATTTTCACCTTACAAACATCAAAACACTATCACAAAGTTTCCGATTTATAATAGTTATATTCGTATATATTATTAATTAGTATTAGTAAGGTTAGACGGTGCTTGCGGCTCCACCCATGATCGACATTTACCGGAGTAATATCCCACGGTGTCCTCTTCAGAATAAATACTAGCCTAATCTATGCTCACGTAATGAGATGTTTTCTCATTACGTGAGCATAGATTGATTCACCTTTTGTCAATCATATTCTAGGTTTACTTCTCACAAATAAATTCACATCATTATGAACTTGACCGTTTACAATATTACTAAGATTATTTGCTCATCATCTTACCGACTGCATTCTCCAAGTATGGCCGCCTAATCAAATGTTCTAGTTTCCGTTTATCCAAGTTGGATAACGGCAGACGGGCTTCATCGGGAGCGAGGGTCATCACGTCGTGGTGACGAACTCCAAGTAACAGCAACGATGAACACGCAAGACTTGCTGAGAGATGGGATTGAGCCTGTAAAAAATCTTATAAGTTAATTGTAAATAAGATGCAATCAGATTTATCTTGTAAGTTTTTTAGTTTGTTTTCTTCTTTGTCGTAATCTTCGATCATAATAAGTCGTTAATTCTTTAGGTAAAGATTTATTACTTTATGATTAAAAATAACACGATTAGATTATTGCTCTCACGACTTCTACAAGATATTATGCTCCTGATTAAATTGGACTCGAAAAATATAATGCTTAGACAAAACGGAAAGATGCAAAAGTACATCATATTAAATATGAAAATAAATTATTACCAGCGATCCGTATTTGTACGTAAGAAATATTTCGTATCCATGTGGGTCGGCGTCTACCAGTGCAAGAGCGTTCAGGTTTAACTCGTTACATAATCTACACAGAAGCTGTCGCGTGCACACGTCTGGGTATCCTTTACCCTGTAATAGAAAGCAAAATATGTCTTTTTTTATAAGTGTACTGCACTTGATGGTAAGTGGAGTGGGGTCCAATAGAATGTCGACAGAAGAGAGATGATTACTCCTCGGCAGTCGTCACAATTATGTCGGCCAGATGGAACTAGATATACACAGGCTTGTCCTAGAACGCGACACACTTACGTGGGCCACTATGTCGGGTTTTAACACCATGAGTAGGTTGACGCTATCCAGACTGATATAAAATGTATCCTACCGCCAGCAAAATTTCGACTCATATTTGGTATACTTAATGATGTAACGTTTTTACCATGGTAAAGCACAAAGCAAAAGCAGCGATAGCCTAGTTGGTTGTGGAACGGACTGCCGAGACGAATGTCCGCAGGTTCAAATCCCAAGGGCAACACACCTCTGATTTTTCTAAAAAATTATGTGTGTATTCTTTGCGAATTATCGTTTGCTTTAACGGTGAAGGAAAACATCGTGAGGAAACCTGCATACCTGAGAAGTTCTCTATAGGAATTTCGCGGGTGTGTGTAGTCTACCAATCCGCACTAAGCCAGCGTGGTGGACTAAGGCCTAATCCCTCTCAGTAGTAGAGGAGGCCCGTGCTCAGCAGTGGGCAAGTATATAATACAGGGCTGATATTATTATTATTATTATAAAGCACAAAGAATTGAATTTAGGTACCCTAAAAAAATCTTTACAACACTTATGGCTAATAATGAAGAAAAATAAATCTATACAACACTTATGGTTGGTCCACAACCAGAAAACCAATAAAACAATGTAATACCGTAATAATTATGACTGGTCCCAATCGTAATAACGCTCCTTCATCGAGCAGCTTTTGAAATATGGCATCTTTTTCAACCACAAGTATATACTTAGCAGTGGATTGAAATTTCTTTACACCATTTACATCTTGCGGTATCAATGTGCCTAAAATAAATACGTAAGAGAAATAGAAATCGCCCCTATCAAAATAACATTAAAAATAATTACGCGATGTTTCTAGAATAGAATAAACATGAATAACTGTGGAAAAAATATATAGATGTTTAAAAATACTAAAATTTACTCGCGGATCTGTTAAAATCAAATAATAATAATAATAATTTATTTATTTAAAAAAGTACAGTATTAATACTTAAACTCTAACAGTCTGAGTAGAGCTGTATAAATAATACAATTTTGATAAAATATGGGAGTATCTGTAGCCGAACTAGGAAGAACCTGTATTTCGGTCTACAGCGCTATTCCCCTGGAGATATAATCAATTATCCAATGTTGTCTAATTTAATAGCTATTTTAAAAATAATAAAAATATAGAGCGATAATACAGGAATCTGAATGGTGTTGAATATAAATAGGATCTAAAAATTTTCATAATCAGTTCAATAAATTACTTCTTCGAATAGTATAAACAAATCCAAGTACTTACCACCTGACACCATACAGTCAATAATATTTCCGTCATGGTAATGCAAAGTAAGCGGCCCAGCTATCAATCCTTTAGCCGTTGCTACGATTCCAAGGCTCCACGGAGGAGTCTCCAAAAGGCAACACACGTCCCTTACTGCTATGTCCAGATTAGCTTGACTGCGAAATCTTGATATATTTTGATAGAACATTTCCCTAAAATCAATACATAGATCATAAACCACCTAGTAATGCTTAGAGCTTTATTTCACGCCACGGAGCCGTCATCAGATCAGATACATAAACATAGCGACCTCTGGCAACTGAAAGTCTTCAAATGAAAGAAGCCAATGTTAGCCAACGTGGCCGTTTCAGTCAGTTGACCGATAGGCGAGTAAGTGCAGGTAGCTTACTCATGAACATTTTATTGCAAAAATCGCCAGCATACCATGGCATCCAGATTCATCGCAGAATGCTATGCTTCTAAATTAAATACGTTGCCAAACTGAGTTAGCTATCAATTTAATATTAATTGTTTGGATACGTCGCCATGGCGTCCCGAAAAAAGAGCTTATGAAAAAAAAATATGATACTAATGCACTTTCGTAAGTAGAATATTGAACATTGTTTTCTCGTCAATAATTCTATGAACAAGCAAATATTTAAAATACCTTCGTGTTACGGTTAGTTTCTTAGAAAGTAACTCATGCACTTTCGTAAGCACAAAGACAATTGCATTAAATCTACTTTTATCTTCGCTGCTGGAATAATTTAATGTCGTCTTTTTTGCATCACGAATTGCTTTTAAAGTAACTCTGAAAAAGTAAATGATTGGTCACGAAATAATATATCTTCCAAAATATAATAATGGCTTTTTATATACCTGTCTAAGTCGTAAATACAATTGCTCCATATTCTTTGATTCCTTATAATTAATTTGGGAACATCGCCATTTTCAGCTGTTGAATTAATCTGGGTAAGAATATCTTCTATTTTTTTGATAAACATTTTTCTAGCATCATTTCCTTCCTTCAAAAGTAAATCGGATGATTTTTCTGCAACTGCATTATTTTTCAATTATTATCAAGTTTGGTAGAAATCAAACAAATATTATTTTATTCTTTTGGTTACCTTTACGATTTGATGACTGCTGCAATATTTGCTGAACTTCAGAAAATTCAAGTTTTCTTTCTGGTAGCAATAAATTGCCTTTTTCGTCCACATTCCGATTAATCAGTGCTGCATTTAGAAGTTTATCAATCGCTGATACTAACTTTGGCTCTTGTTTGAACGAAGTTGTCCTATTAAAAACTAATTCTTTCAGCATCGCCGCTTCTGTATTCAATAAATCCATTCTACAAAATAAAAGGTTCAACCATTCATAACAAGAATAATTAACAAACAGACCCACTGGATTTCCATCAAAATAAACCACGGGCAAAAGTGACAATGATCCTTACCTACCTAGTGGCGAGATGTTTATCAACCGCAAACAATAACAGCATCACAAAATGGAGCTCGTAAAGGAGCCACGAGACAATAGGGCAGCTCCTTGAGTGTTTTATGGCAAAGTCGAGCGAACAAGCGAACGGGACGAAATCATCGTCGGTGGCACATCCGATAAAAAATAACAATAGATATAATCGAGAGATAGTCGAGGCAGGCGTCTCGAGGAGCAGATGACACGGCGTGACGATCTCACAAAGGGCGTGAAATGACGTCATAATAGCCTCGAATTATCGCCCCCTCTTGTCTCAGGGCAAATATTTAACAGCAGCCCGGTTTTTGTCCTCGTTCTTCGGCAGGAGATCATAAATAACAGGGTTACGGCAGACAAATGATGCGGACCGTTACCGCAACGCTTTGTTACACTTGACATATTGCAATGAGCTGATGTTTATGTCTTATTATGAATTCTGAGATAACTTGTGGTTGACTTTAGAATTCATGACAGGGGACCACAGGTTGATGTTAATGCACCTTTATCCTAATAGACGTATGGGAGACAGTTATGAGTGTCGTTAAACAAATATGCCACTTAATTATAAAACTTTTATGCCGATATTTTTATAGTTTTTGTTTGCGCAAAATTTTATACGATCGTTTTTTTAATACTAATAGGTGAGAACACTAAATTATTTTAAGCATTTAGTACTTGAGGTGTGAGAAAGTAATAATTGCAAAACTTTCCCATTGCAGTATGTCATGGAACCCCGAGGCGCGTCGATAGCATCAGCGGGTGACAACCCGCACAAATACCATACAAATTGCTCGATGGCTCCTTCAAATTGATTGTTGCAATTATTCGAACCCTTTCGCGAGTCCGCGACCACGGGGAGGTGAGAACGCACTTATCTTTCGCAGCGATCGCCGCGCCGGTACGGCCCAACTCTTTGACTATGGTGTGAAGGAACAATCCTTCGGGTTGCCGCGGGCTGCACCCGGATATTTGCGATTATTTTTTGTCACGAGCTTTAATGTTCCTATCAGTTTGATCATAGTAACGTTTCCTTATTGTGATTTATGATATATAATATTTAATTTTTATATTAACTAGCAATGGTCTGACATAAAATACTTGTCAATAAATTTATATTCGAACAACAAGGCAAACACCGTAACCAAAAATTTTACTCTAGCAAGTTATGAATGATTCCGGAATTATTTTCATAAAATCCGAAAGTAAGTTAATATTATTCATTTTTACCGGTATCGGCTACATTTACTTGTAAAAAATAGATCGCACATCGATAAAATCCCTAGCTATTTAGCAGTGCAAATTGTTTTTACATACAAGTTTCCCACAAAAACGTTGATCTTGAGAGGTCAGTGAGGCGGCAGTAAGCCCAACAGTTATAAAAATAGGAAACAGTGTTGTGGCATTGTGCGTCGACCGTGGAGTGGCGGTGGCCGCTGCAGGGCGCCGCGCCACAATACACCACAATGGGCCACCATGCGCTATCTCGATGGACGATACGTTCCCGCCTAATTGACTGCTCAAATATTATATTTTGTTATTGAATTTTGTAGTCTGGCCGCTATTAATATTTATTCAGCGACTACGATGATGAGATGTTATCGAGAAGCATCGAACTAGTCAGAATACGCATATAAAAAATAATATAACTAATGAAAGGTTGAGTTTTCTAAAAACATGCTAGCTCTGTTACACTGAAAATGTATCTGCAATGATACATAATACAATTAATTTCTTGAAAACTTAGTAAATTGGAGTAATCTTTAACAAATCATCAAATAACGAATCACCCATATACCTAATTTGCATCAAGAAGCCCACATTCCCACACGTAATTCTGCTTCAGAATAGTAACAGTTTCTCACATTCGAGTGGCTACTCGTTGCATTGTGCGCAAAACAATACACAATTGCCACCAAGTTATCGGAATACTTCTTTATTGTAATACGTTTAACATACTTACAAAAGCTTGTAATATTGAATGTAGGATTCTTTGTAAGTATTATTGTTTCTGTTTAAGTGTACCAGGATATATTTCCTTTATTGTAATTGCAATGTTACCTACGTTACGGTAGTAGGATAATATATTTTATATCCGCCCGGATAGCGATCGCCGTACGGTACACAATTTTTCGTTACAACACTTTTTAAAACCCGCCATAGTGGACCACGTAATTGTGTTGTGTTCCGGGATCAGAATGTGTATATCCGGTCCCAATATGCCGGCATAATTGTGTCGACTGCAGAGGGGTAATCATCTCTCGTCAGTCGACATCCTATTGGACCTCACTCCACTTACCATCAGGGGAGATATATATGACTATGAGAGATAATTATGAGAATTTGTTATTGAGGACTTGTGATATTTGTTTGATACCCAAAAAATTAATATCAGTATGATATCAGCAAAATCAAGATACTCTAGAACCCTTAAATTTCTAATCACAGTTTAAGTGTTATCCCAAAGTGTGCGCGTATACTCAATCCCACCCTAACAGTAGCCAGTGAAGAGGCATCCCGCGGCGTCTCAATATTGTTCGTCCTGTTCCCACCCCACTCGACCCTGCAATCTGCAGCGCATTTACATATACAAAGCTACTGTCACATATTAAACGATATAATTACGACCGTTTAAATTTATAGCACAAAACAATGGAACTCGAGTCTTTTCAACCCTTTTGTTTAGTTGCGAACGGCATTGCTCATTTAGGGGATAATTAAATAGAAACAGTTCTCATAATCCACTGCAATTAAAAAATGTTTTTCTGTCCATATAAAAAACAATGCCACGCGTTCCATTCTTTAGTGACCTTTATTTTTATTAATGGTATTTTTTTCGAAATGTTCCGTGTTTCAAAGTTGTTTATAGCTCATGCATCTAACCAAATAGGATATAAACGAAATATGCAAATAAACTGGTACGTAATTCTATTAATAGCTGAGATGTATTAATGAAATGAAAGTTCTTATCAAAATTTATAATTTAAATACTATGTGATACATTTTATCTAACATTTATACTCGAGGAACAGATGTAAGCTGTCTCATTAAAAGTGGCTTAAAGATGTTATGTACCTACGATAAAGGAAACTGACATTGCACTTTGAGATATAAAGTTGTTTTATGATAAACTGCTACTAAACAGCACAACCGGCTTAAGTATTTTATTGAAACAGATTAAGAAAAAAAACGTTTACAAGCATACAACCAATTACATAGATAAACAATTATACTAAATAGTTTCTAAGTCGTATGGGAGATATTTGTTTGCGATATACTTTTTAACAGATATAAACTGCAAATTAGGCGATTTAACCAGTAAAATTTATTTCCTAAAACTTATCTTCCATACTATCATTGCACGTAACTATGATTAAACCCCAAGCTAGCGTATAGCAATCAGGATTATCACTAATCTGGGTCGGCTTAACTTGATCGATACCATTATTTGCTATAGGTATTACACGCAAACATGTTTCTAGCTACCGTATAATAATTAAAATATTAATAGTATTGTAACTATCTAGTCACAACTACGACCACCTGGATTGTAACGTCCGGTATGGCTTTAACTTTTAAATGTTCAAGTAATTTTAACATTATCTTTGAAATCTAGAAATTAACTGTACGAATCGCAGTCACATCACGAAGTCACGACTCGATTGACAGGTGTAGGCGCAGGCGCCGATTTATTCATGACAATTCTATTGAAATAATACGTGTGAATATAATATAATTTATATTCTAAATAGAAACGCTACTACACATATAGATAAACGTTTAATAAATTATAATGTATTGTCATCGTATTTATTTTATAAGGTTGAACTAAACTTACTTCAATCTTTTGCCTTTCAAGTGTCACAAGTGCCGTTTGCTTAAGACAGCTTATAAACGTCAAAGTACTCGTAAGTAGCATTTTGTTGACGAAATAAATACATTTACGTATTTTCAATATTCATCATTTCAGCCGGGAATCGTCCACTGCTGAGTGCTGGGCATAGGCCTCCCCCATAGAGCGCCATTTTTTTTCAGTATTAAAACGCACAAGGTATATAAACTTTTTTAACCAATGAATTTCTTAAATGCGCTTTACGTTTACAAATTGTTTGAAGTAATTGGGCTCTAAAAAATATACAAGTGACATGCGGGTCACCGCAAAATGTATTTTATGCACAATGGTACTCTGATCTATTCAAAATCGAACATGTAGAGATTTCTTTAATAAATTCTATCTAAAGTGGGATAAGAACAATGATATAAACAGCAGAAAAAAACAAGTTTAAAATCCCTCTAATATAAAGATAACCTCTGCAGATACAAAGGTCTTTGTAGGCCTCGCAGAATGTCCCTTATATTCTTTATTGTTACAGGGCCATATTATTACTAGGCCAGAGGTATGATGTCGTCTTTTGTTTAAGTAAGAAGAAAATAGAAACTCACTGTTACAAACAGTTATGGCATAATATATTACACAAGAATAAATCGCAATTTTGGTAGCTATATAAAAATTACACATTTCAATTCTCCACACATTTTAAAAAAAGAATACCAACACGAATTCAACTTGATTACTCTAAATCTTGTTTCTACCAAACTCCGCAGTATACACTAATTAATATGAAATAATTGTAAGGTTTTCTACTTAGCGGATGTACCAAGAAATATTTCTACGACATATAATATTAGCTCATAGGCAAATAAGTAGACATATGGGTATTAAACACAACATAGATGTGTTTTTCTTGTTTCTAATGCTATACAAATTCTGCGTGGACGGCATTAGAAGTCGACTGGCAGGTGGCCCCGCAGCTGCATTCACACGCACCTAGAAACTAAATCTAGACATTTCTACTAATATGGTCTACATAGCTACTACAATATCATTAATATTATACATCCAAGGTGTAACTGTTGGTGCAAATACTCGAATATTTAAATGTACTTTTTAATATGTATCTTACCTCTTAATTAAGCCACAGTCACTTTTCTTTCAAATCAATTCTTAATAAGTTTTTAACTTTTATACACAATCGCCCTAATACTATACCAAAAAGGCGAAATAGCGAAATGCCTACAACGATAAATTTCGTCTGTAACATATATCTGTGGGCTCTAGATAATATCAATATTTAATAAAATGTTGCGCCTTTTTATTAGCTAACTTTTTTGAAATTAGAACGAAGTGATTTTAAAATGTTAAATATTTTTAAACATATAATATGGCCAGTACGTTTATAGACACCAACGTATAAATCATATAGCTGTTTATAAGAATAATATAATTAATTTTTAATAATTTGTAATGAAAAAAGTTTCATCATATTTTCTAAAAACATGATGTTATTTTTAGTATGAAAGTATTCATCTTATCATATAAATCTCGCGAATAAATTTTAATGAAAATAAAATAATACCTAACCTATTTATTTATATTTACAATCTTCATCTCCGCAGATAGATGATTGATAAATATTTTGCAACGATAATTGTATTTAATCTGCTAAATCATAAATCGTTCGGCAACAATATTTATATTTATAATTTAAATATTCTCTTAAAACACCCCATAAACTTAATTACATTTTTAAGTTAATCAGGCTGCTTTGTTGTCTTTAGTCTTTAAAAAAAAAAACAAACTTCAATTGGCGTAAAAATTTAATTAGTAGATAACATCATGTACTTTGTAATAATAATTTGTTTTTTTGTTTATGCCGCAACTGATATATGTTTTTAAATATAAAGAAAGCGATATTGGAATTACATACTTAATGTAAGTAATATTTTTTTTGTTATTTCAGTTTTATTAATATTCGTACACAAAACGAACGTATTCTCTACTTCGAAGTCGTCGCACAAAACACTACAATATATACTATACATAAAAAAAGTTAAACCTTTGATAACCAAACACAGTAAGCCATGTTTTAGTCTATGGTATCGATAATGTCAGAACAATCGATGATCTGAGGGGTTGTTAAGCTCTGCTATTTGTTTAACATTCATGAACTACACCCTCGCACGGTCGCGCCGCGCACTCGACCTTTGCCCGATATGCCACTTACTGCTTACCTACTACGAGTTCATGCTGTTTTACGGAGTAATCATTAAATTAATAATATTATGTTTAATGTTTATGCTGTGTGTATTTCATTAATTTTATATCTTATACTTTTTCACGTGATTATGTTTGTAATAAAAATAAATGTACGTATTCATTTTAGACTGAAAATTACCCAAAGGTGAAAAAATGATTTATTTCGAGCGATGTTTGCATTACTTGGTAAGAATTTTAGTGATTACGTAGGTATATTATTTTCTATATTAACACAAAAACATAATAGAATTTACTCATAACATTTTTGAAATACCTTTACAAAAACAATACTCAAAATCGTTTATCAAATATTGCGGTATGCCGTAAACACGCATTTATTATTAGGCGCCCCGTACCGCCCTCGCTAACTATCGATATGCATTTTTTTATTTGGCGATCAATTGTGTGTATGTCGTCGAGTGTCTGTCGAGGGAGGGCCGAATTCCCTCACACCTCGCGTCAGCTGGCGATCCTCACCCTCCGTACATTCCTATTAACTTCAATTGAGCCCGACAAATTTACATGCACTGCTGGGCTACGAATCAAGCGAGTTATGATTTCATAATTCGCTTTTTTTTTAAATGGAATCTTTATACCCTTCGGTATTCTTTATAACTAAGTATCATATACAAAATAGGATGATAAAACAAAAGAAATCTTTCTAACTTTTTCTTACTTAGGTAATATTACAAAAGCATTTTTTGAAAATGTTTGAATGTTTGGTAAAATTAAACGCCAAAAAACCTTAACGGATTTGGTCATCCAAATTATATTAAATATTGGGCACACAGGTAAACCATGTTCTAGATTAATAATTGAAGCCTACTTTTATCCCAGTAATTTCTCTTTGAAACTAAATAACTGATTTTTTAAATTATTTTTTAATAGATGGCGCTAACGTCGTACCTAACGCGTAATAGATCGCTATAAGGATTTAAGGACTTTGGTAGCGGAAAAGGCTTTTCACGCATTCCTATAAACCGATATAGGAAAAAAGCAAATGCATACGTAACTCATGGAATTTAATTGATTTTATAACAATATAGAATACTCTTAATATGAAATTTATCGCAATATGCCAAATAAAGCTCACTTGTTTTATGGCCACGCGTCAAGCGCCCGTGCGCAGCGCCATATGGTCACGGCAACGCGACTCAAATCGCTATTATATTGCTTTTAATTGATAACAATTTAAATATATTTGGTGATTCACACTTACAAACCTCATTACTATTCATCGAGTAATTATCTAGGTGTTCGCGTTTTAAAAAACGATGTTATCTTAAACACGAATGTGTTTTACCTTTGTCTTTTTTTAGTCGCCGCCAACGTTGAATGTAATGATGCCACTATCATTAATGTTAGAACCTTGCTAATTACTTACAGCTCATATAAGTTTAGCTGGAACATTTTTTCTGTAAATTATCATTTATTAGAACAAGCCAGTGTTGCCATAGGTGTGATAAATGATATTTGTACCTAATAAGTATTTGTACTCTTTTTCCTTTTCAGTCAGGTTAGAAATATCCCGCAACATATGCAAATTGAGTCATGCTCTACATTTGAAATATTTCGTAGCTCCACGATAAAAAAAATATATTCTAAAAATAGCAGAACTTAGAACACAACCGCGACAGTTAAAAAGCAAATTATGACCTATAAAGTCGTTCCATTTTGCGGAGAAATTTTATTATTCAATAAAAATATGTGTTTGCAACAAAGGCACATTGAATCCCTGCGGTTTTCGGCGACAGTAAATCAGGAGCAAGGACCCCTCGGTGGATAGCAGAGGCTTCTTGAACTGTCAAGGACCCGTTGTGGTCACTTGTGACTCTGCCGTGTGCAAACAATCTCGTTTGGTTATCTGAATGTTTGACTGAAGCAGGTCGCGCCCGTAGTCAACTCAGTGTACAAGAAGTACAAATTGAAACAAAATGAGGCTGAAATTATTTTGCTGTATTTATTATTAACTTATGATA
This sequence comes from Manduca sexta, assembly GCF_014839805.1. NCBI lineage: Eukaryota > Metazoa > Arthropoda > Insecta > Lepidoptera > Sphingidae > Manduca > Manduca sexta. The sequence continues at coordinate 10,881,994 of NC_051137.1, read as the reverse complement.
ATCATCTGCAAGCGTTTCAAATATATCGTGATGTGCAATAAAACATGTCCCCACAATAATTATAATATTAAAAAAGATGTGTGCAATTAGGTAAATAAAACGCGTCGCGTGTCGATCGGTTGAGATAAGTCAATTCACGGACCATATTGCACCCACGTCATTTACATAAATTGTTACCATACACCATACTGCACTCAGCGATATGTTGAAGAATATTCATATTTAAATTTATATTTGCATTTATAAACAGATAGTGAATCTTAAACGGTGTGCAATGATAATATATTACGTTTAATTTTTGATATTATTAATTTTATTTATTTGGTTCATGACTGCTGTATAGCGTTTAACAGTTTAAAATAGTATTTGGCGATATTATTCTTAATAAAAGGTACTTAAGTGTTTTTCCTTAAAATGTCACTGTCAAACATAAATTTATTTACGACCGATGCTAATAAACTGGCTATATCAACTGCTAACTACGCGTTAAGAATTAGAATAAACCAATAAAAATAGCACATCTGTAAGCTTGTGACACAAACTTTATTCTGATTGGTCTATTTTCGCTAAGGACGCAACGGTAGCCGTAAAGATAATTTTTTATATATTTTTTTTTATTTTGTTTATTTAGAAAAATGTTGGTGTTGGAGGCCGTTTTTAATTATTTGGGACCTTTCAATAAATGCGATTTTTTAAAGATGTTTCTAGAAGCAAATACCGGATAAACGGATTTAGATGAAATTTTATACAACTCAATAAGTATAGATCGAATAAAACATTAGTCTAATAATTACTAACAGTAACAAAACATTAATCTGCAATCATAATAAAACGGTTTTATAATGTCCAAACATTTTATTTAATGAACCTCTTAGAACCTAATCGATATGAAATAAGTAAATTGAAAACTAGTAAACTATTGCCATAATTTTATCAATACTACGTAAACGAAAACCGAATAGAGCTAATTAACGTTAACCAATGAGTAATTGTTATGAAAAGAGGCTAAAGACAAAGAGCTTTGACCGCGTACTACCAAATAATCCTTGTACCAGATTCAATGGGCTAATTGCACGGCACGTATGAGATAAACTCATTAACAAGGATAGACGAGAGATTCCGCTGCTAGCGCTACCGAGCTTATCTGTAAGGTCGCGGTCACAGTATAGAAGCGGGGCGTTTTATAAAGATTTAGTTCAATTTAAATCGTTTTAGTTGAGCTAAGACTGGTCGCGGCTAGATATGTGAATATTATCATGTATAATTCACATCGCAATGGTGAATTTCCAATTTTTCTAAATAATAATATTATTCCTGATTCCACAACTTATCCACGGTAGTTTTTCTATTGACTAAAGAACTTAAAAAGTTTGAACTTAATTTGAAAAAATATTTAATGTATAGTAAAATGTAGCGCTAAGTTATATAGGCAGTGTGTATAAAAATATTAAATTCTTCCTCTTTAGAATGCCTGATTGTATAATCAAAAGACATCGATGAAATTTATGCCCAAGTATTTATCCTTAAAACTATTATATAGAGGAACAGCCAAACATTGGTTGAAACACATTGCAACTAAAACCATATCCAATAAACAACCTCTTTACGAACCATTATGAAATGATGCCTTAAAGACAACAAATATAAATCAAAATAAAAAATTCAACAACAATACAAACGCGAAATATCCGCTCCGCTAAACACCAAACCACCACACCTATACACGTACAAAGGCCTTTGACGCATTGGGAGGCGGGTGGCGGGGGCGGTCGGAGGCGGACGAAGGGCGGGCGGCCCGCATGATTGTGCGATCACCGGCGACCCATTTGCGGCTCGTTACACGCTGATAGCACCAAACAAAACACACCCCAAGTAATTAGGAAAAGCCTTTTCCAGATAGCGTAAGCACTGGTGACTTTTGAACGTTCGCGTAAATAGAAATCTCTAGGTTCATATACTAATGTTATTCTTAGACAACATTTTAGCACTTTGTAGGCACTAATTTAATTATGTATTAAACTGTGGAATTACGAACAATTCTTACATATTATAAAACAAAGTCTCCTGCCGCGTCTGTGGCTATATAAAGGCAATAAACTCAAAAATTACCGAATTGATTTGAATATAATTTGGTGTGGAGATCGTTTGAGACCCTAGGTAAAATGTATAGCGGGACTTTTATCCCGGAAAACTCTTTTCACTGGCGAAACCGCGAGTAAAAACTAGTATATGAGATAGTATACAGTTTACAAGAGGACAACTTTTCCATCGTTTTAGACCATTAAGTATTACATCAGTATCTATTAGTTTAATATATTCTTATGTATGTTTTATTATATATGCTACTTTAATTAATTAAGTAATAATTAAATATTCTCATGTATCTTGACTTATCATAAGTGCAACTATGTTCGCCTACGTGATGAATAAAGCATTTTATTTTATTTTATATATTGCACATAGTAGAAAAGTTAAACTATTTTACTACACATTCTAAGGCAAGAAAGTGAAATTTTATACACCATAAACATAGATAATACAATTGTTTTAGAAGAACGAAAGGTGCGCAGTGTTTACGAGCTGACCGCAGTCCATGGGCCATTATGTCTCTATGCGGTTGATTTATATAAAACATAGACGATGGATCTGTAGGGTAGTTTTTATAACATATTTAGCTAATATATACTAATATATAAAGCTGAAGAGTTTGTTTGTTTGAACGCGCTAATATCAGGAACTACTAAACTGATTTACATTTTTTTTCACTAATAGGAAACAACAAAACTTTTTAACAAAAAATAAAACCGCTTTCAAAACCGTTAAAAACCAAAGAACTCGTATAGAGTATATAGGCAATGTTAAATTAATGTTTGGTTTATAGTGGTTTTTGAAGTCGGTGTTTTTTGAGTATTTATTTTTTGCTTCTTTGTGTTAGTAATACCAAGTCATGAGACCAAACGGCAAACGCCCTTTCAATCATGAAAAGAATTTACAAAATCAGTCGATGCCTCTTCGAGTAACTCCTTACTGTTAAGGAGTTGTGCCTTCCATCACCAGCTTAGCTACATAAGATGATGATAACCATACGCAAGTACTTAAGTTAAGTACTTCATACAGTTTGCGTGTGGGCCTATCAAATTTGTGGGTCGCCCTCGATTTCTTCAGGATCCAATCATCAAATCCTGACTTGATGACTATGGGACCAAACAAACAAAAAAATAATTTTGAAAATCAGTCTACAAATGGCGGAGTAATCGCGTAACACACACAAAAAACAGTCTAATTGAGAATCTCCTCCTTTTTGAAGTCGGTTAAAAAGTACATAATTTTGCATGTACTTATGTTAAATTATTGGGATTACCTATATGTGAAATTTCTGCTTTGTGCCTCTCCCGTCAAAATTTAATAGAGTGCCCCCCGCCTGAATGTAAAGCTGTCTATGCGCTTGATCTTTATTACAATGCTACTATTACTTAATAGAAATACGAAAACTTTTCAATTTCAATATAGGTATTAACGCTTTCAAGCCACAGCAATCTACATCATTTCAGATAAGAGTTAACACTTTTCAATACACCTACTTTTTTATTTTTTTCTGCTAACACGTGCGTATTATTGTTTTTACAAAACATATAAATTACGATAAGTTCAAAGATCAGGTTTGATATCATTATATCTAACCCCATGTAGGGTAGCAAGATGCGGCAACTGGCATGCGCCGGGTGTCGTATCATACCGGACCACCTGGGATGTGGACAATAACGCACCTTTATGTCACGAGCCTACGTCGATGAAGTGGAAATATATTTAATCTATACTAATATATAAAGATAAAGAGTTTTGTTTCACCCGCTAATCTCAGGAACTACTAAAGCGATTTTGTTTTTTTTTTATATATGTAGGAAGCTACATTACTTCCGAGTGTTATAGACTATTGTTTATCCTACAAAAACTTATTCACGCGGGCGGAGCTGCAGGCAAAAATTAGGTTTATAACCGAAATTATTTTAAAATACAATATCTCAACTGTACAAAATTCATATTCCTATATTTTAGATTCGATGTTTTTTTCTGCACAACTTGATTATATATTTTCAAAATCATCATTTACTGTGATAATAGGTTTGTTAGTGGCTTAATATTCTTCGCATTGCGTAGGGTTCTGGTGGAAAGTGTAACGGTATTGTATCGGCAAGTTTCAACGTCAATCAGTTGATGCGGGTTCACAATTAGAAGCACGTGCCGTGATGGGAAAAACTTGATGCGAATACAAATAAATTCTCATATAATGCTATTTAAATATCACGTTTATTGATTAGGACTTTTTTGATGAGGATTGAGTCTCCAACGCAATTTCAAGAAATACTTATTTAGTTTTCATTAATTGTATATTCGCAAAAACCTGACCGACAGGTCTGTGAATTAACATTTGGTTTGAAAGAATTCACTTACACAATAGCAATTTAAAACAAAACCTATTTAACCGTGGAGCACCGCACACGATGGAATTATTATTATTATTTCTGTAGAATCTTTAAATTATTGACTCATTACTGTTAATGGATGAAATTAGCGAAGTGCTGCCGTATTTAAATGAAGGGTAGCTGCACTTTTCCTCACGATCTGGAGCTGAGACCACCGTCGGAGTCTTCGGTATTGTCTTGTTCATGTCTTACGTAATTAGTTTGACTTTAGCATAGAACATTTTAAATAACGTGTTACTGATTTACATTATTTTGCTGCGCTTTTAAATATTACGTATTTTAAATATCAGCTTCACGGCATCATATATCCATGTTTATTGTTTAACGGTAGTCTTTAAGTCAATCTCCTTTCAGATCATGACTAACTTTTAACATATCTGAAATGTTATGTACGCGTATACTTAATAATTTATAAAATGTGATACTATAAAAAAAATAGTTATCCACTAGTAAGCAACTATATTATTGCACAATATTTAAATTAAATATCCGTTTTCCTTGTTGTGTTTGAAACGTCAGCCCTGAGCCCTGTGTCACCACGTGGTGTGCAAAGCATGTATTCTCATAGAGACTTTATAGTCGTACTGAAGTAATTATAATTAACAGAAGGCTATGTAGCAAAATAAAAAACAAAGTATGTTATAATTCACTCTTTATCTAAAGTAATCTGTAATTAAAACAACTCTCGATTATTGTATTGATAAATTACAAAAGCAAACTTGGCTCGAACTACTTTTTATTTGCTTGACTCATACAAACGCATTAAGTAATGGACGCATAAAATCATCACAGGTTCAAAGCACTTGTGACGCACATCTGGTCTGGAGACAGAGTATTAACCACAGAATTATTGCGTAATAATCTAGCTAGGCAGATGTTCGAGCTGATTGCACTTGGTATAGTTAACAGGTGCTTTGCACACCACGTGGTGACACAGGGCTCAGGGCTGACGTTTCAAACACAACAAGGAAAACGGATATTTAATTTAAATAAATTGATCAAACGAAAATTTTTCTTATGCCTATATTTTATTATACAAATCATTCTAGCACGGCATATAAAACTCTACATAGACCAGTATTCGGCAGTAAAGTTCAAACATATCTTAAACTGTCACAACTTTAAAGTGACTAAGATTCCGAATTATATACGGAGCTGAATAGACTAGTAATATTATTTCTCGATATTTTATAACACCAAAAATCATAAACAATAAATTGACAGTAGAGAAATAAAGAATAAAAAGACGAAAGCTAACATTTCCTCCACTCCACTCCACTTTTGTGATCACCTTTAGTTAAAGAAGAGGAATGGATGATGTAAATACACACTAAATATTATTTTTAAAAACGAAATACATATATATTATTATATTAAGATTGTGGCAACCCTATTAAAGTCGAAGAAAACAGGATAAGCGAGTTGTTGCGATTTTATAGAGTAGACATTACATAATGACTCGAAACGTGATAATCACAGTGTCCTCATATGGACATGTTATAAAAACCTCGTTCATTTATCTTATTAAAGTAACAGTGTATTATTATATTAATAATTAGTTTAACATCACGGACGGGTTTCACGTCTTTAATTTTCAACAACTTGTTTGTTTCAAAGGATGTTTAAATATTCTGCAGTACTCTGGTAACTATTATTTTTAACACATCTGCACTCGTGTCTTATACTTTGCAATTTGTATCATCTGATAAGTATTATTGTATGCAACATTTATTGAATGTGCTTGTGTGAGGTCCCAACTTGACGTGGTTTGTTGTGTAGAGTTGATAGATTTTGTATTCAAATTATTCATTTGTAAAAAATACTGAATAATTTTTTTTAAACAAGTATTGTGTTTCGGTTAGCTTTGAATTGGGAAAGAATATTGAGCAGTACAGCTACCCTAAAAAAATTCAAATGTTTATAAATAAAAATGTTATGTGAATGTAATTTCTATTTTATTTATTTTTATATGATTTTAATTTATAGCAAATATTATATCGAGGCCATTCCCTTTAGTAAACAAAATATTTTTTTGCAAGGCAATTTATTAAGCTGACTTTGACACATGTAACAAATGAAGTGTTTATTTTAAAATAATACCTTCAATATGATAAATCGATAGGCAAGTTAGTTGGCGAGTGCGAGCGACGTCCAGGCGATTAGAAATAGATATTGAATCACGCAGGTGGCTTTCCTTGTAGAAAAGTTTTTGCACAGATATACATACACACTGGAGGCAGCTGCAGTCGTGAAAATTGCGAGCCCCTATGCTAGTGCCTCTTCCAGTCATAATCTAGGAATTAATAGACGATCGCTAACGACAAAATGGAAATGCACCGTGTGTTTGGTCAAATACAACGCAACGCAATTAACTATGGAAGTTAGATTTGCGAATCGACGTGGCGAACATACGGGCGCGTACACATGCCCCTTATGTACAGAAAACTGGCAACCGAAGAAAATACATCAGATGTACGTAATTAATTATAGTCTTGAAAATAACGACAAATATTATTGTTTTTCAAATAGACGGTAAATTAACATGGATGACACCATGTGTCTACACCCGCATAGAAATCTAATTACGTTCTTCTTTCTAAGTACCTCATCCAATTATTAACTGACACCTTTTGCAGTACGCTTTAAATAAAACAAAGTTTATTGCAAAATATTTTAAGATGTTCAATTTCTGCAGATTTAGCTTCCGGAATCTCTGTTTTATGATATTTGATATAACATATTTCAGAGGTTATTTGTATCAATTAATAACTTAGCTCATTTAAAGCACCTATTTTAATTATATTACATTCAACTGTGTTTTGTAGTTTGCTTTTTCTTTTTCCTTTAAAATGCTTGCTTGATTGAATCGTATTAACGATAGTGGATACTACATTTTGTTATTCCCCTTCCAATAATACAAACTGAACTTAAAAATATATTCCATTATAATGTTTACGTAGGAACTTAACACAGCGGTTTTAGTAATCCTATTTATCTGGTAATATAATTAATAAATGATGTAAAAAAGAACGGTAGATAAGTGAAATATGCTTTACATCAAGTCAAATCGCAGCAGCCATCGATAAATAGAGCAAATCAATGCAAAACATTGCAAGCTTTTGTGTGCGCCGCACATGCGCGCTCTTGGCTCACAAAACCGCTTTTCATTTGGTTTGAATCGCTTGTGCTCATTTTGTGCACACACGAGATGACTCATATACGATGAATATAGTACAACATCTCACAGACATGACAAAGGAATAGTTTAATACTGCTCTGATTTGTAGCAAATATCGTTTCTCAGGAATATTTTCAGATATCAGACTTGACATTTCATAAGGTCTTTTATACCTATTGTTTTACTTAAACTTTAAATTTCAGTGATGTTTATGTTGACAGCCCTTGCAATACGATAATGTATTAGCAGCTAATACAATTTTAGTAGCAAATTATTTCCATAATCTATATATGCTTTATCATAAAACTATGCTATTTATTATATTAAATACACTTTGCATCTTTTATTACCTCTCAGAGGACAGTACGCTTACCTTCAAAATAAACAGCATCTATTTAAATAACTAATCTTTGATCTAATTAGTACCGGGGTGAGTGTTGTCTGCGAAGAATTCTTTTCAGTGGAGATAAATGGAAGCTACGAGCGTCGTCCCGATCAATGGGGTATCGTGTGTCGGCCACCTGCGCTGCGCTGTGCTCAACTGCCTTTTGTCCCGAAGGCGCACGTATGCAACCAGATTGGAAGCTTACTTCCAGCAGTTACCAGCTATAATGAGGCGAGTATCCAATTGCCCTCTGGTACATCAAGTTAATAAAGTTATACTGGCCACTAGTTAATGTCAAAAACTCCTTTAAGTTGAAAGGAATAAAGATGTCTGTTGACGATGACAAGCGAATGTGGATTTGAATTACTTATCGTCTTATTATTATGGTCATCTTGAAAGTAGCACTAGTGAATGTCCATAAATCCTTCAAGCCAACTCCTATACTATTAATATAATATTCCCATAACAAAATTTAGCAATAATATCAAACAAAATTAAAAGTATTATATATTTTTTAAATTACCTTACCTAAGAAACGGTATAAAAAGTAACAATGCAAATTTCTAAATATCCAACGTGATATTAGAATTTAGCAAAAATGTGAAAGCATGATTCCACATTTAAAATTATACAAAGGCAATTACACCAAAATCTCATTGAAACCCAAACGCCGTAAATAACAAACATTGTATTACTTGGCATTCGACAATTGAGTCACAAATTCGTCAGATCTCACACGAAGATACGCGGCCCGACACCCGCTGACTCCTGAGAACGTCACTTATTAACGTAATATCGATACTCTAACTTTTATCGATCTAAATTGCACACAGCACGCCTGCGGTTTGCGTGGGAAATCAGACAAATTTTTGATGATTTAACTACGACCGATGCAGCACGTGCAATTTTTTGCTGGCAAGCTGCATTTTAAACAAATGTTTTGCGGTCGTCGTAACACAGACTTAATTTAGCTTATTTTTATATAAATTCAGTGCGTTTGTGCATTTTTATGATCAGTAATTATTAATACACTTAAAAGCTTCTAAATAGGTTATTACTGTAAATATAAGGATCACGTTCAAGTTCAGAAGAGTTACAACTTTGTGTGTTTCATGTTCCTAAACCCAATGAAGATCCAGTCAAAAACACACATCACTATGAGCGTACTCTATTACAGGGTCACCCTAATTCCCGTGATCGTGAGACCAAAGACAATAGCGATTATATCACAGTTAATAGCTACCATCAAATGGAAGGGGTGCCGGTCAGGGGCCGCCCTTATCTCTCCGGATTAGCTGACGGTAAGTCAACCTTCTACAGATAGTAACAGTATTGGCCATCTATTTGGAATTGGCTGTAATACTTCGTTGATTGCTTGAAGAATTAAGGGCAAAGAAAAGTAATTGCGGTCAAAATAATCTTCGTTTAGAGTCCAATATTTATAGCTAAATTCGTTTTAATAAAAAAGAATTAATATAAGGAAAAATCTTTTTCTTGCATACATAATTCATAATATATTAAATTACAGCTATAGATAAATACTAATCTGCAGCGAAATTATTAAATAAATGTATTTTACGGGCATAATAAACATCGACAATCTTTAAAGTAATAATTTGTATAATGTACTAGCTTTTGCCCGCGGCTCCGCCCGCGTTATAAAGTTTTTCGGGCTAAAGTTTTCCGTTATAAAAGTCACGCTATATATTTTACCGGGAGCCTATGTTCTTCCCAGGGTCTCAAACTGTCTCCATACCAAATTGTATCCTAATACGTTGGGTAGTTTTTGAGTTTAACACGTTCGGGCAGACCGATGCAGCGGGGGACTTTGTTTTATGATATATTTTTGTAGAACTCTTTAAGAGGAACAATCCCGTCATACATTATTGTTGCATAACTTTAACCGTTTACGCAGCGCACGCAACAGAGGCTCTCAAAACTAATAAATTGTCCCCGTTTTTGCATCATGTTTCATTACTGCTCCGCTCCTATTGGTTATAGCGTGACGATATATAACCTATAGCACTCCAGGAACAAAGGGCTATCCAACACAAAAATATTTTTTCAGTTCGAACCGGTAGTACCTGAGATTAGCGATTACTGCTCCGCTCCCATTGGGCATAGCGTGATGATATATATAGCCTATAGCATTCCAGGAACAAAGGGCTATCCAACACAAAAGAATTATTCAGTTCAAACTCCTAGTTTCTGAGATTAGCCATTACTGCTCTGCTCCTATTGGGTATAGCGTGATGATATATAGCCTATAGCACTCCACGAACAAAAGGCTATCCAACGCAAAAAGAATTTTTCGGTTTGGACCGGTAGTTCCTGAGATTAGCCATTACTGCTCCGCTCCTATTGGGTATAGCGTGATGATATATAGCCTATAGCACTCCACGAACAAAGGGCTATCCAATGCAAAAGAATTTTTCAGTTCGGACCGGTATTTCCTGACATTGTCATTACTGCTCCGCTCCTATCGGGTATAGCGTGATGATATATAGCCTATAGCACTCCACGAACATAGGGCTATCCAACGCAAAAAGAATTTTTCAGTTTGGACCGGTAGTTCCTGAGATTAGCGCGTTCAAACAAACAAACAAACAAACAAACAAACAAACAAACAAACAAACTCTTCAGCTTTATATAATAGTACCTATAGATAACATTTTACAGGTTCAAATAAAATATTTAATTTCATTTCATATTACATTATGAAATACTTTTTAATTATCATCCGTAACTAAACTTTAATTTAGAACCTAGAAGAAATATCAAAATTCAACCAGCAAAACCGTAATATACCAACAATGAGATCTCTTTGAGCGTATAAAAATGTACAACATATCCATCGCACATCCGCACATAAATTTAATCCTTACACATCATAAAATAAGATGTATTTTCGTATAACAATTTCTTTGTGCATTACGAGGGGGTCACCGAATGTATTGTGTTAATATCACAATATGGTGCTGTCAGTTAATTGGAATAGATTATGGGAATAAGGGAAGACCGTTCCTCATCGAGTGATCCCGAGGGATGCGCCCGCAATTGATGTTTTATATTTTTTTATCAAGTCATCGAGTGACAATGGCGTTTAGGCGGATTATCACAATATTTGGCGTAGGTCGTGTGTCGTGTCTGAAAATTAACACCAGCTGTGGTTTGTGAACAATAAAGTGATATTTATTTAAATATTCATGTAGAATGGTAGACATATCTCTATAAACAAAGGATTATGCATGTTTATCGCTTTAGACGGATACTTACCCTCAGATTAACGTTCGTAAAGCCTTGAATGGCGGTGCACAATATTGCTAAAGATTAAGAGCGGCGTTGATCAACTAACATCAGGAAGCATTTTAGCACTTCCGTAGATGGGTATACAACATCAAATTACTCATAAGTTTTTCTAGAAATGTAAATCCTATGTACCAATTTGTCTAGAGATTATAATGTCACTTGAACTATGCATTGACATCATTTCCACATTGACAAATTGACTAACCGTGTATCGTGAGACGTGACCCAGTGAGGAGCCCGCATGTCTGGAGTCTGCGGCACCAGACGGCTCGGCTCCTGAACGTGACTCACACCACTGACCACTCTCAACCCAATCATGCTGTCTCAAGTGACCATCAATTCTTGACTCATCGCCCGGCATGTCTCAGAAGCATTGCATCTCTTCAAGTATGTATTAACTTCACCGAAACAAATTAAATATATTTGCACAAATTCAACTCAATTATCTAAAAATAACTCACGCCTCAAAAATTCTACCCGTCGTTTTATATTCCGACGTAATTCGAGACCTACGTTGATATTATTTTTCATAAATGACCCCCTAATATAGGAATCATATCGCGAATTATAGTGTGAAAACATACATCGTAGCGGTTCGACATTTGGCAAAAAAGCAAATAAAAGATGTAACAAAACTAACAAAGCTTTGAAGATGCGCCATAAAAATTTGTTAATGCGTGTTCTTGTGTGCGCAACAGTGGAACTGCACAATGAGCGTGACGTACGTGACAATAGAACTATGCAATAGAGTCACCGGCGCGTGCGCACCCGCAGAAGCACACCTTGCGGAGTACGAATGCTTTACAAAGGTAAACTCCCAACTGTACAAGTTTGCTGAAAATTTGAATAATTCATATTAAATTAGATATATTTAATATTCCTTCGTCTAAACTAAATAGACTAGAATATATAGAATAATAACCAGTATAAAACACGCTAATAATAATGGTGGTATAACATTACCTACCTGAATTTAGGTTTCAGGTATTTATATCATTGTGCCAAACATCGCTAAAAAATAATCATTATCGTATTTGCAAGTGTGTCATAGGTATCTGGTTTACACTGTATAATGGACGCTAAGTACGTAACTTCCAGCGGTCTTTTTTAAAAACATAACAGTAACACCTACTCAGATATTATGCGGGTTTTTCACCATTTACCTTTACCGTTTCTAGGTGATATATATTTTCCGTAATATTAGTCTCTACCTACATTTGTGAACGGAAAACATCCTTATACATTTATGTCGTTATTTAATATTAAAATCTCATTGTGACCTCATTGCTTCAACCGCCGCGGTAGGAAATAAGCTAAACTCTCACATTGTTGCAATGTCCGAAAAAACGAGCTTATCGAATGAATAAAAACAACCCCAACAAAAATTCTATGCAGATCTTGAGCGGTCCATTGTGCATTTTTTCTTTCATATTTGATTTGTTGCTACCAAATAACGGATATGAAAAGCGTTCAAGGTACTTAATGTCCAGTAATTGGCGATCAATGAGGATCAGTGGGCACATTGTATTAAAGTATCGAATCGCTCCAGAGCCCATTGTCCGAGCAGGAATAAAAAAACACGAACAAAAAAATTAAGCCACACGACCACCCGTCAAGGGCCAACAATCAGTGGTCTGTCGATTTGTGACAGATTAAATTTTCATTTGGACATTTAGGTTAATCTACAGGGTGGCAATGAGTGTGGATAATCGATTATTTACTTAAATTAAAAAAATACAAAAAGCCTGTCTATTAAAAATAAATAATAATATATTTTGAAAAATGTAACGCATTTTTCAAACTTAGGTATATACCTAAGTTTGAAAAATGCGTTACATTTTTCAAACTTAGGTAATCAATATTGAATTTGAAACAAAATATTTATTACTTTCTTAGCGCTTTCTGCGCTTTTCGTAAAAAAACTTTATTTTAAGTACCTAAGTAATATTTTGATCTAGGCGTCGGAGGACAGCTAAAGAAATATTTTCATCTCTCCGTTCAAATAAAAAAACACATCAATATAAGGCCATTCACTTGTAAACTACAATCCCACAGTCAGACTTACAGATACAGTCAAACCTTAAACTTCTTCCTCTTGTGTCGGCGGTAAAAAACAATGTTGCTGGAGCAAAAACAATGTATTATAATTCACCTAACATATTTTTGGGAAATTGGCATACTAACCACATTAAATTATTTATTAATTAAGCAATATATTCCAGATAACCTATAAAAGTAACGTTTAGGCAATAGTTATAAAAATAAATCTCTGTTCATCTCAAAATAATCATGCAAATCACTCAAAGTATTTTATACTAAGTTATTTTTTAAGATGTGCCTTAGATTAGTCACCTTGATTATTTATGTTAACTACATATATACATACATAGAGATAAGTAGTCTAAACACAGCTGAAAAATAAGTAAAAACAAGGTGTTCCCCAACGGAATCCTCTGTTTTAAATTCAGTGCAGGAGCTCCCGATGCGTAACCGGGCGAATCCCACGCACTCTGAATAAGAAATATGAGCTGAACGGATACTACTATTATCAAAACATTATTACAACACTCCAAACGCGCCCTTCGATGTTAAAATTAAACAACAATTGCCTTTAATATTCGCTTACCAGTACCCTTGTGTGGTTTTATAAAAAATCTGTCAATCTGCCGTAGATCAATCATGCTTGGTGAATAGGCCAGGGGAGTGCGCCGCCGCCACAATCAAACTTAGCAGATAATAAAAGGCAGTCTATATTTACGTAAACGCATCGGTTTGATGTCCAATATTGCTTACATGGAGCCGACACTGATTTGCGCATTGTTCGTTTTGTAGGAGTGTCGAAGTCGACATGTCTTGCCTCTTGGCCGACTGACATTTGATTTTGACTCACAGGTGTTTTCAAATCTTCTTAAAAAATAAAAGGATAAGTTCAATACTATTGAGAAAAGTAAAGATTATTTATTTTGGCCAGAGAAAATTATAACGGACAATGAAAAGGTACAAAAGTTGAACACCGAATAGCATAAAGCCTGGGAGGTACCACATGAACTCTGCTGTGTTGTGCTAAATAATAAATAGCGTAAATCCAGGAAATGAGTATGTAAACCTAAAGCCACCTAATTAGTGATCACTACCGAAAACGTTCATTGACAATTCCCGTGGAATCGTGGATGCATTTCGAACATTACTGTAGTTGTATGTTGGAGACCCTCAGCAATATATAAAATTATTTTACATGACTTTTTATGGGAACTAGCTGAAACACCTGTTATACATAATTCGACCACTTATGTACTTGTATATTTTATTTTATCATTATACTTAACACAAAATAGGACTACCAATTAGCATAAAACCCATCAACACACACCAGTTTTTTAAGCACAACGCGACCACGCGTCTCCAACCATAACCTGGCGAACAAGAAAACTCACTCGTGTCCGGAGATCCACGCGGCTGGGCCCACGTGCGGGCGCCGGGCACGCTCCGACGCGCCCACGTGCCCAGCACGCGCATTACAGGTACGCGTGCGCAAGATACCAAGGGGCTGTGACCCTACGGTGAGTGCGACCGATAGGAGCAGATAGAGCTTTATAACAATTACTAAGTTTTTTTAAAAAAGGAAAGAAAGAAAAAAAGGATTTTCTTTTTTCTTTAAAATTTTTTTACGCTAAGAAATACATCATATTTATTAATTAGCGGTGCTCGCTACTTCGTCTGCAGAGACTTAAATGTATGTACTTTATACGTAATAATATAGGACAAATGTAATGCAACAGAGCGCCTGCGTAGTAGCATGAGATTGCTAACCAAACAAAAAATAATATGTTTTGATCGGTTAATTTTGGTGAAATAATAATTTTGTACCTAACCCCGGGGGATATTTTTTAAAACAAAATTAAATAACCACTATTGATTATCGACAACTTGTCGCAGAAACAATCATAAACAATAAAACAAATAAACTGACAAACATATAAAAATTTAAGTTTTTCTACGTTCGATTCCCTATTCCTCGCTTCTTTTGTCCAAAAATAATTAATTTACAGACACAGTATGTAGGTAAACCTACTATTTTTTAATATGTATTATAATAAAATATATTTTTGACGGGTCATTTAATGAATACTATAACATGTAATCCCATATTGTTAGACATTATAGCCGTGATTTCTGATAGCGATGTGATGACGTGATAATATAGAACGATGGTAATTTAGTGATTATACGAAATTGATTGTAATCAAAAAACATCGGCTGTCCGTCCCGGTATGTATATGCTAGGAGTACACAATTGTGTTATTGTACTTAAATTCATGAAACCGCTAACAAGATTAATGGCTTCTAAATTAAACTATTTTACGGATTCTATCGCGGTTTTAATACCCTTATTTTCTCCCGAAGGGAAGTTTGGGAAAAAAGTAAAATATTAAAACCGCGATAAAATCCGAAAATAGTTTAATTTAAATGTCTAACATTCGCGTAAACATAAGAAATCATTAATTGCTTCTTTCACAACTTTTGATTAAATTCTACTATTCCACTCACAGTAAATTCTACTACTTGTCACATAAATGTATAAGTCAACTAAATACAAAATTCTGACTCTAATCTATGTTCAAAATAAATGGTAATAAAATGCGTACTATCTACCTTAAGTTTTAATACTATAGCTGTCAAATAAATTTTACTTGTTACTTGTGAGCCTATAAAAACTAATATGATAATATTTCTGTAAAAGTCTTTAAAACAATCTAATTATCTAGTGGCAAAATAAACCTCATATTTATACCAGTCATAGTAACATACTAAAGGTATATTCCTGTAGTGGTAGATGGAGGAGTAGGTACATTGGAACTAGCGCACTAGTCTTTTAAGAAGAAAAGAATCCATTCATGCATGGCATTTATAACAGCACGATGAAGAAATAAAAGGAATTGTTAGTTTACTGTCAGGACGTTTAAGATATCATGCATGTGCATGTCGCATGATCCTATAGGGCTTTACACATATATAGACTGCAGTATATGTCCTGATTATAATTATCAAAATTCCACAACAGATAATTTAGTAATTTAAATTATTATTAATAAGAATTATACAAATCGTATCGTTATAATTATTTTAATAGCATTAAAATAATTATTAAAAACTATCAATCACTATCATATCTGTATTTTTATCGTTATTTATTAATTAATGAAACCATTATACATATCTGTCTGCTGTTTCAACTCTATGAAATTGTGATAGTGAGGATTAGTAATATTTATCGATATTGGAGAAATATTGACAGTAACTTGTAAATATTAATACACCAATATGATTTAACAAGATGTCGTTTGTCCTAAAATATGAAATAGCCGTATTTATCATTTATAACTGAAACAAAAGGGTAAGTATAATATTTGTAACATCTAAACAAGCAATGGCCCTATGTTACTTAGATTTATTTTATTATATTTAAGCATTTTTATGTTCGGCAATTACTTCTGCTTTACTTACCTTGTACACAAAGAATAATTATAATCAATGTGGATCACAATCTCCCTTAATCCAGTACTTTATATACTACAAAGTAACTTTTATTTACCAACAAATTAATTATCTATAAAACAATACAGTCAACTTTATTTACTCTGCAAATTCTTTAGATAAGCCATAGATAGAGAAATCATACATTTTCATTTAGATTAAGTTTCCAGTTAATAAAGTTGTGTAGCGCGTTATTACCAAAACTTACTGATTTATTGATAAATGTTGATTGATAAACGACGAATGTAAAAATATACCTTGTAGGTATACTTTAAATAAAACAGGAAAGAACATACGCGTGCCATTAGGCAAATAAGCGGGTGCGGAGTACACGACTAAAATTAAAAAGCTACGCGTGTTCGAGATAGCGGCTAGACTATTTTTTGCAAGTTTGTAAAGCTGTGTTGCATAATATGAAGATATTTTATAGTTTATTCCATATTGATCTTAAAACTTGGTTAAGTTTTTGCAGAATATAAAATTTTGTTTATTTTTGTAATTTTGTTTAGATTCATAGTGTATACCTTATAATAATTGATTTGCGTTTTTTACTTCAGTACTTCTTTTCCATTAGGTACATTTCGAACTAGAATCTTTTAAACGTTTATAATTTTGTTTGTTAATTTGTAAGGATATGCGAGACAAGATTTAAACTTAGTGCACTTAGTCCTGAGTTGTAGCAACCTATATTAAATTGTTACAGGTATCTAAAAGAGATAAACGTAAGATAATCGCAGCTTATCAAGTACTAACGCATGCAATATTATCGCAGACAAAAGAAGTCAACAACAACAACAAAAAATTTTGTTCCGTTATTAAATAATATTATCTGATAGTCTACACCGAAAAGTAGCCGGAGGCTCCATTCATTTATATTCCATATTTATAAAGGCGATAAGAGTCATTATCGCATTTATAAGTCTGTTACGCTTTCATGGCTGAACTAATAATCCGATTTCAATGAAATTTGGTATGAAGACATTTTAAGACCCCGGAGAAGCACATAGGCTACTTTTTATCCTGATGAATGAATAAGGGAACTTTTATCCCGGAAAAATCTTTTACGCGCACGGAGCTGCTGCCAAAGGCCAGCAAAATTTAATTTGCTTTAAGTTTTTTGCAGATGTTTGGGGAGCAATGACTTTTAATATCAAAAATTCTTGTTGAGAAGGAATTGCGCGCGGGGATCGGACAGTGACATTTAGTCACAGAAGTGGTCCCCCTACATTACGAAAGAGCAGAATTATTTATGTATCGCGAACTCTAAAAATGTCTTCAAAAAGTGCAAAAGCCCAAGTCAGCTTCACTCATCTTCTACACCTTCTGTTAGTGACCACCTCATATCTAACCCCTGGTTAAGATACTTGCCGAGAACAGACAAATAACCACGAATACGAGTCTTATTTGGATGCATTCGTTACTCGGAATTCATAGTCATATTCGTGCACGGCTCATTCGGCAAGTAATTGGTGATTTATTCACTAATAGTCAGTCTAAATGCAGCATAAAAAAATACCTACGCGAAACTTTCTCTGGCCAAAAATATATTGACTATATTACAACTACACGTGCCGTATAGTCTTATTTTGCTACAAAAAACTTGTGCATAATTAATTTTTAAATTACATACGAATTACTTTTTCCAACATATAGTTAGAACCCTTGCACCCGACGCAATAGACGGGACCAAAATAGGATTTAATGAGTGTTTACGAGCCGTCGCATCGGCACCAGTAATCGCGATGTCAGCCGTGCACTTTATTACCACGACTAATGTCCCCTCTAGCACCGCCATCTTATATTTGATACATTGCAATAATATTAGTGTAATGGTTTACTTGGTAGTTTTAATAAAAATGACTTATACAATATTTTAAAACTAAGTTGAATCCTGAAATTTTAAATGATTCCTAAATGAACTTTAAAGGACTGTTTGTGTTTGTTGTGTGGACACAAGTTTTAAATGATTTTTATTTGACAGTTATCGTATTGAACAGCTAGTTTAGATAGTACTCAGATTTTTACCATTTATTTTGGAGCACAGATTAGTGAATTTTTTATATATTTATGTGACTTATAGCATTTAGTCAGCCGTTGTGAAACAGGCCTTTTAAGTCGCACTTTAGCTTGTTTTATAAACAATTATTCACAGAATGATTGTATTAAGTTTAGATGATATAGTTACAAAGTTAAGTAACAGAATTACTACATTTTGCGATCGAAGACGACTTTTAACACACTGGCTAATTCCGAGAAAATTCGCAACGGACGCGCAGCGAACACGCCGCGAGTGCGCAACATCTCCACTTTACTGATGTCAATTTGTACACTCTCGTACAAGCCTTTTCTTCAATTAAATTATATATGTTATATGTATGTGTTTCGTCGTAATAATTTTTTTATCAGATGCAATTTGTATAATGTAGTCCTTGAGATTCACTATAGGAAAAAAGCACCATTCGTTTGCAAAATAACACGTAGACATTTTTTATTCTTTGGTAAAATATTACACATAATCGCTCTATATCAATCGATTCGTTAAAAATGGCTTCTACCAAATTCGTCGCTGTACTTACTTTCGCATTTGTTTTCTGCGTCTTCAAATTAATTAAGCTAAGAGCAAGCTTCTTTGTCGGAATCAATTCTAATTGTCCAAGATGCTTTGCGAGCCCGCAGCATGTTCGCTGCGCACCGTGACCAGGGCTAATTCGCTGCGCAATGAAATAGCTTGCAATCTGCCATTGCTATAAGTCTATACTGTTATTAAATTATTTCAATTTCCTTACGTAATTAACAAAAAAAAACTATCATGTAATGCCCACGTACAAAACAACAGAAGAAGATTTGTTTTTTATATCACAGAGACCATGAATTCAAATAATTTTTATAAAATTTAGAAGTGGCCAACCACAATCATTAATTGTAAATTTATACAAAAAAGAAGCATTCCAGTAAATACATGTTTAATATTATTGCAAACAAATGATTTGTTAAATCGCATAAATAACATCTAACAAAAGACGGCTCGTGTCGTCCGTGCATAGAAACTGACCACACATAGATCACAAGTATGTTTACAATAGCATCAGCTCATTTCCTCGTTCCGCTGACCAGGGGAGCTTGATTGATCATTGATTCCAAAGAATACATTTCTAATTTTTAATCCGGAAATACGTTTAAACTTCCCCTACTAAATACGTACACATTTACGACATCAATAAGTTTTTACCGTTGGACAAAATATGATATGACGATAATAACCATAACCGTAGATCTCTGAAATACAAATATTGTTCTAATAACAATAAACATAAAGTATTTGCAGCCACACTCTTACCCCTTTCCCACCGCTCTAATTTTACTAATGCGTTCGTTTAACAATAGGGTCAATAAGTATCAAGTTTAATAAACGCACCATAACATTGTTTAACGTTTTATAACTACAAATTACATTGAAAATGTTATTTAAGTAACCAATTAAAACAAATTAAAGTTAATCTGTAAGTATATTTTTTATAATATAAAAATACATGTCTTGTAACATAAGTAAGCGAACGCAAGAAAACTGCGAAGAAAAAAGAGATTTGTCTATTTTGGCAAATATCGCTTTAAGAGCTCTATATATAATTTTGTTTAATTTTGAAGAAGTAAACATATGTTAAGTAATCATTAGTAAGTATGCTATTCATTCGTTGCTAGAGAAAATAAATTTATAACTAAAAAAATAGAAACCAAAATGGCACGCGCCTATTCGCATCACATTCGCAACGAAATCTGTTCACATGCTGTCCGCTGTCACAATCGAAGCTAATTGCGCATAATGAGCTACCCAACAAACGCAATAAGTTTTTTGCCATTATTTATGTTTTGCGAACGCCCCGACGTTCAGCCACCCTTCTCCGACGGGTTGAAATAAAATTTAATGGTCCACCGCATCTATTTTGAGTTTTAGAATTAAATGCATCAATGTGAAATATCGGATTTCCGGATTTGGCATTAGGTTTACAATAAAACGATCATTAGCTTACGCATTTATAGATATATTTTTTATTTGTTGTAAAATTGTATTTTATTTACCTTTACAGCTTTTATTAAAATAGTGTAATATTAGACTCATCGCAGTTTTCAGCTCTTACGTGTGTTTTTAGAAGCAAATGAAGAAAACAAAAGAGCTGGCATATATTTCTAACCCTCTTCTATCGCTTTGATGAAACAATGAATGTAATCATAACATTCACACGGTCATTTACAAATGAACTTTCCATTGATGATGTCAATTAATTAGAAACCGCCAACCAAGGTGCGTTCCCACGTTATGATATCTGTAAATCACGCAACATCTTTATTCGTTTATTAGATTTCCCCCATCATTGGCCGTTCGTACCCCGTCTGCATTGTTTTTGGGGTTAGCGTGAAATGGGCAGTACAATAATTATTTTGTGGGTAGTCTATAAAATATTGTTTTATGATAATATGGGAATTTTTGAAAAACGAGTAAAATAATATAGATCGCCTTAATGACTTAGAAATATGTTTAACAGTAGTTTATTTTCATTATTACCTACATTATCATTTTAATGAAATACGTTTTGAGCTTAGATTCATTGTTTTCAATTAATTTCATTACCCCATTATTATATTTATAAACTTTAAAACCGACTCTGTCAAGCTTCACGTTACTTTTTATTTCTTTTTTAAACCCGATAGTTCCCATTGAGTACCATAGAAGTTCAAACAATAAATATCAATTTAACGCTATCCCTACACAATAGCTCCAAAATATGTGACACAAAGCAATTAGTATAATACAGTTGTAAATCAATGTTGACTTTAGACGTGTTCGCATAATTACGCGGAAATGTTGCGATGAGCCCATGTTTATGCTAAATAAGCCGTTTTTGATCGTTCCAATGAATTAAATATGAAAGGGTGACGAGAATTTACGAAACACTGAAGTATTTTAAGTTTATTTTATTTGAACAATGTGCACTATTTTGAATATTTTCTTCGTGTCTTGTGTCAGAAAAACATCTCATTTTAAGATGCCTCTGGTGACAAAATAAACTTCATTAACAGCTTCCTGACAATGTTATATTGATATAATATGAATAAAATATACAAATAATTGCAAGCTTTACAATATTTAAGTACTTTACACGTTTTAAACCGATTTCGTAAATATAAAACAGCTGCTGGACAAACTTCCGGTCATCTAAGCTAACGTAAAACAAACTATAAAGATGCATTGTTCGATGAATATTAAAAAAACAAAGAAACAGTTGTAGATAGTCGCGTGCTGCATTTAAAACATCGGCGGCAGTGGGGGTGTCCGTCGTCATGGCTGCGGCGCGGCGCACGCGCACCCGCATCGCAGATAACGGACGAACATAAATTTAAGTAACGCACACCTATACACCTTTCACAACTTTTATACGAATTTTCACCTTGTAGCATTATCATTTTCAACTTTTCATGGAACACTGTGAATAACATTAATTCATTGTGAGATTAAAGTATCTGAGCTTTTTATTTAAATATACGGAGAATTGTTTTTTTTTGTTTTGGTAATGAATACACTCAGAATATTTGAGTAAATTCTTGCATCCACTGAGCTTTTATCTAGAAGAAATACATAACGGTGACTATTTCAACATATTATAAACTAATTGAAGGTGCAGTATTGTAGCTACAAAAACCTAGGAGTGATGGATTAGATTTTTACAAATCTAATGCTTTTTTCCATATTTCAAAGTAATGAATAATTAATCAACCTTATGACATAACTCTAAGGTTGACATCATAATACAATTAGTTGCTCGAACAGCCGGCAAAGCTGAGACCAAAATGGATTGCGCATTTCACAAGCACCGCATTAGTTATGCTTCGTACCCAACAATTGCCAATACGAGGTAAATCATAAACGTATTGGACAGTGACAGTTGCGCGGGGGCGTTATTTGTAGAGTTGGAGTCCCGAAAATAGTTGTTTGATTAACTCTCTTTCATGTCGGTGTTCGTCGGAACGCGATTGTCTGCGGATTTGTTTAATTTGTCCCTTTGTTTGAGCGCCGTTCGTGTGGAAGCGCTTATGTGGGGTGTGGGAGATATGGAGATCTCATATCAGCTGTGAAGGGTTATCTCGGTGTCAACGGCAGATCGTGACCTGCGCTTGATTTTGAACTGATTAAATGCACTACAAAATTGATATGTAGATATATGTATTCAAATTTCAGAAATATTTAAAGAAGGTCGTGTCAGCTGTTTATTTATACGGATTTGTTTTCCCCGCAGACGTATTAAAACTAAGTTAGAAAATCACTTAAATCTATGGGTTTATCTCTCCTATTTATTTACGCGCCGTTTATATAATGTCCGATGTTTCGTTTGTCGTCAGTTTAATTTTAAGCCTGCAAGGATTTCCTGATCTTAAGCAAAAACGTAAAAACAATAATGTTATTAACGTCGCGTCGGTACAAGTTTAAGTATAAATTAGTTTTAAGCTTAAAGTCGAAGTCCTTTGCGTATCAACTATCTGATTCAGATCGCTAATATTTCCTTAATGAATATCTCTCTTCAAAAAGAATGGGATATAAAATTTGTAAAGGCACTAAAATACAAGTGTAAACATTTAATATTAGTGCTGCGCTACACCCTATTGCTGATGGCATCTACTTCGAGAAATCTATTTTGTCTACTATTCTGCAGGATTAATAAGTTTTCACATTTCTGGCAGAAATCTTATCTCGTCTTATGATTACCGCAATAACTAACGGCGACAAATTAATCAAAACTATACCTATTTTGTAGTTCTTTGTGATTGTTTTTAAATATCTAGTATATTAAGTATAAGAAAAAAGAACCTTTGAATACAGTGTCAACATCTTTAATTAATAAATAAAATGTTTCAACTTTGTTAAAATTTTACGTAATTGCCGCTTTTTCGTTATATTTATGGAAATGGCTTAAAATTATTTAGGTTCCTTTTTATGTTATAACGTTGATATAAAATCCCGTAAGAAAATAGGATAAAAATAAGCCTTATTGTGACTACTATAACTCTATGTATGTAATTATTGTAAGTAAAAGGACTTTGTCATTAACCTTTACAATACAAACTTGTCAAAGATAAGCAACCCGTACCAAACCAAGCACTTGCAAATGCCACATTTTGACTGAAGCATAAAGCCAAGGGTCGCTCTAAAGTGACGTCAGAATAAGTAACTTCCCTGTATACAACAATTTAGACAGCCCTTAAGTTTCGACTTCCCGGGTAAATTATACAAAGATAAATGTCTCCTCCAAAACTCTAGTTTTTTATGCATTAAAGGCAGACAAATCAGACATAACTTGACTTTTATTTCGATTACCGTAAATATACTGATGCCCAATAGAATTAGCCATATATACCTACATAAATATTGCAATACAACAAGCCCGTTTTCTTTTTAAAGTTAAAAGCTTAAAACAAAAGAATCTCTTACGTCAAAGATGTTCTGCCAGCGAATTGTTTTCAATTTCGCGAATTGGCGACTTCCGTAGGGCCGGCTTGGGGGACGCAAATTGCTCTTAGACGCAATGAGTGCTTCCATTTGGGCGTCAATTGATGACGAAGGCGAGAACGGAAGGGGATTGCCTCAATAGCCAATTGGTCGGCCAATACTAACGGGCTTGCAATTTCTCACTATTACTAAGTATATGTTTATGAATATATTTTATTTCAACTGAAAAATCACAATCTGGCAAAATCTTAGATACCGGTACAGTAAGCAAGGGATTCTAAGATGTTAATCCAGATTTAAACCGGAGACGGTAGCTGTGATGGATTATAGATTATAAGTAACAAAGAGATTATGAAATTTTATAATTTGTTCTCAGCAAGAATGTTACTACTATTTTGGTAGCATCGTTGTAATATTATAAGCGATATCCAATATATATTCCGTGATAAAATTTTCTTGTTTTTAGCATAAAACAAGTTTATATCCAAAGAAAAAAAGGTAAAAGACAACTCCAGTATTATTAAAGAATAGTGAAACGGACCACGGTTTGTAATATGCCTTTATAAACCACGGACCGGGGGGATTAGAATACATCTTAAGAGGTCCTCTATCACGATGCCGCTTGGATCGAAATATTATTATCTACTTATAATAAAATTAAACGACAACAAACACAATTAAATGAAGAGCATTGCATTTTTACCACAGAATGCTGTAGCAAGCGTACGTATATGGCTTTATTGAAAAAACAAACCTTGTTTTAGTTCTTACTATCCACGAGCACTACCAATAACAACACAAGTCCACCATCCTAAATCATGCACTGAACATAACTAACTAATCGTTCAGCAAATTCGCCTAATGAGTAAACATTATGTAAACGCTTCATTAAAGAAAATTACACAAAAATCTCCTAAATCTACATAATTATCTACGATGTCTGATAATATAATATTATCTCTTGTTAAAGTATTTACTTATAGCTGAATTTATGATATTAAGTATATTATGAACAATCCACGTGGGCTTCTGTCTGAATGATATTTTAAAGCAACATAAAATAAAAATAATATGAATATTATTATATAGTACTATTATGAAATACTAGATATCAATATAATTTTCCTAAAATGACTAACATTTTCTCAGTTTTCGTACTTGTCATTTCAAAATCACTAGAAAGTAAAAATAAACTTTGGTATATTTTTTAAATATCCCTCTCAGAAACTCATCGGTATAGTAAAGATGAATCAATATAGCTGAGCTGATAATCTGAAAGCTGAGCTCTTTTAAGAAGATTAAATTCGGCTACGCATAAAAATTACTACTTGACTGGTTAGCGGAAAAGTTCTACAAAAATAGCGGATTCATAGATTAGGAAGTAACTGGGCGTATAATCACTATCGCCGCCTAACTTTAAGAAGATTATAAAGGTAAGTTAAGTAAGAAATTTGCACCATTCCATTTAACGTCATCAATAACATTTGTTTTTTTTTTATTTTATATATTTGTAATCAATTATAATAAATATATAAAAAGATAACTTGCTGGTTTGTTTTATATCCCTTCGAATAGCATCCACCGTATACAAGGTGTTACAACCCGTCTTAGTGGTCCAGGTAACTGAGTCATGTTCCGGGATCAGCCTGTGTATATCCGGTTCCAACAGGCCGACATAATTGTGTCAAACAACAAATAATTTTACTTATTTGACAAATATTTTTTATTCACATTCAGGGTTACACTTAGACTCAAGTTCTTATATTATGAGTGCCATTCAGTACATAACCACACGCTTTCAATGTTAAAATCATACTTAAGTCAGATGTACGGATTACAGTATAATTGAGTCGAATACAATGAGTGCACAGAACGCCAGACCTAGTACGTAGTACATATATATCGATGGGTAATCATCTCACGTCAGTTTATCATTCTATTGGATCCCACTCCACTTACCATAAGATACAGTAGGGACACTGTCGTGCACATGCAAGAAAAAGTTCATAATTAATGAAATAATGAAAGATAACAACATAAATAAATTATAAAATTATATTACTATCATCTATTATTTCCTTTATTTTTCCCAAATTCTTATCTGTGGATTATGTGTGGATTACTAATAAAAGTTTACAATGAAACAGTTTTTTAATTAATGAACATTTTTAATACCCATTAATGATGAAGATGGAAGTCATGATATGAAGTGAATCATAGTTACCGAAAGTGCTCAATAAACAATTGTAATACTAAAACTTTAAATTATTAATCATGACATTCCACTGCGAATTGCGATCAGCTGACTGATATTTAGATATCAATTTGTCAGCGAAAGTAATGCCTAGTAACGCACCGGCTCTATAATACAGGAACACAGCATTTCACACTGCTGCGTGATGACAGAGATACAGTAAGTATGCGGTGAATCTAGACCAACTCTCATGCGAGATAATCATTGTCTCGATTTTTTATAACACAAATATTTCCTACTAGCTTTTGCTTGCGGCTCTGCCGTGTGAAAGAGTTGTTCCGGAATAAAAGTACCGCTTTATATCTTTATATCCGGGATAAATGGAGCTCTCAGAACTAAATCAGCTTTCTATTAGTGTAAAAAATTTCAAAATCGGTTTAGAAGTTCCTGTGATTTACGCGTTATAAAAGTAAAAAGACGTTAAAGTCCTATACCATTTTTTTATAACCATACAGAAGCGTAATATAATTATACTAGATTAGCATTTACTTAATAACTACATAAAATTGAATTATAATAGAATGAATCCTTCTTTTTGAAACTGCTATTGGAGGTTAAATGAAGAGGTTCCCACGGCCACGCCCTAAAAATAAAATATGAAGGAATGAATAAACCCCATTTGTAGTGAGGACCATCCACGAACCATACGTAAGCCGCGACTATCGATTTTACTTGCAGATTTAAACAACACAGACATCTTCATATCTCAGACAAGCCATCTTTCTGCGTATTTCCATAAATAACCAATTAAACATAATGCGAATCAGTAGCATTAATTGTGTAGTTTTATAATTTTTTCTTGACCGTAATGTAGAGTCAGGGAACGTGGCGTAACGTGCGCGCCCGCATCTTTCACCCTCTTCCATATGATTGTACATACCTATATACAATATATCTTTGGTTTTGCAGTTGTAAAATGTACGTTTATTTAAATTAATGCTTGCTATGCCAACTACTTTTACGCAAATTATGCTACGTTCAAATATCATAACCGATTACCGAAAAATGCCCAAACACGAGCAACAGCACTAATATGTGTGGCTGTATTTGTGTGTATATGTAGTGCTATATTACAAAGTGATCCAATGCGAAGTCCCAAAGTAACAGTCAAATATTGAGTTGAGTTACGACTAGTGTGGACGGTGATAACCGTTTGTTTGCCAGAATGATACACGTCATGAGCCGATCTTAACAAAATTAACAACTTAGCAATCAACTAGAGATATCAATTACATAATATATTATAATATATAGTATTTTTATGACCGATGTGTAGTATGCATTAAAAATGTTTTAATAATTAAATAAAAACTGATTAGTTTGACAAATTCTTTCCAAAGATACTAAAAATTAGAAACACAGTATAAATGCACCAACGATTATTTAAGTTCTAATTCTTTGACTTCCTATAGTTTAAACTGTTACCTACAAGGTGTAGGTAACAGTTTATCATTATTATTATATAATTTATCGAGTTCGTGTTCTGATACGTTGCACCAGTTGGCCCCGTCTTCTCTGAGCTTATCCGATACACAGTGATAGTGTTCGGCACGGCTCGGATGTTACAATATCTGAACGCAGCATAACTTAGAAATACTTAAGCACGCCGCTATAAGCAAAGTGTTATACGTTGACTAAGCTACTATTTTTCTCAGTAGGCCAGTAACGTAAAAGTATTTTCATTTTTATAAAATTACTTGGTGTTTGCTCACTTGCTTCACCCGTCTGAAAAGCCTATCCCGTAGCAAAAGTCCTAAAACACTGTAACGATGCATAGCGCCATCTTTAAGTCGCCAGTGACATCTATTTAAAAATGTGATTATAAATTCCATTATTTTCCATGGCAACAAATTACCGAGATAAAAAATTGGTCTAAACGTATGCCAATTTTTTTTTCAATCCGTTAAGTTGGTTCTCAGTCCACTTCTAACAAACATCCAAACATTTTCATAAACTTTGGCATTAAAATAGTGATAAGCAAGATTGATAAGAAGTAAGATAATATTCCTAACAGAAGTTTCATTGAACAAATATTATGATGAGTTGATTTCATGTCTTTGACGCATTTTAACGAAATATCGGCACCAATCAATTGATAAAAACATAGAGTAATATATGAGAATGATAAATAAAAGTTGCAAAATATGTCGCCTATAAATTGAATAGGCCCAAAAAGTAAAGTACCCAATGGATATGAAAAACAATATTTTCATTTATACGATCGATGGACAGATTTTTTTCATATAAGTACGTACACGGTACGTATACGTTTTACGTACACGGTCAATTGTCCTCACTGCACCTGATGATAAACGGAAAGAGATCTAGATAGTGTCGACTGCTAGAGATGATTATTCCTCGTCAATCAACACATGCCGGCCTAGTTTTAGCCGGATATACACAAACTGGTATACCTGGGCCACTATGACGGGTTTTAACACCTTATAGCGGATACAAAATATACATAACTAGCAAAACTTTTATAGCTACACTATTGAGGGCATCTTAAATCAGAATTTACAATTCTGTTTGTTGGTTGGTTTGTTACACAAACCTACTCAATTTGCCATTATAAGTACATGCACTACGAAGTGTATAGTCAAAACAAATTACCTTTATACATATATTATTTCGGGTGTTATTAAAAAAAACGCACTACACATAGTACTTATTTGATTAAGTAATATTTTTTATTCAAATACAGGTTTACACTTAGACTCGAGTTCATATATCATGAGCGCCACTCCGTACATAACCATAAGCTGTCAATATTAACCATACTGAAGTCAGTTTGAATGGATTGTAGTTCAATTCAATTGAACACAGGGAATGTTCGGAACGCCAAATCTAGTACGTAGAACATATATATCGATGGCTCTACATAATTATTATCTCAGACGTTTTAGCATGTGTTTGGTTTGCATGTATGTTATTGCGCAATGTTATGCAAGTTTTCTGTAATTGAACAAAACTCGAGTTTCACTGCAAGCTTGTATAGGGTTTTATGAAGAAAGTAATAGAAAAAATAAACAAACGTAAATTTAACTATATTAGTTACTGCCTAAACTGGAAAAAACCCATGATCTTGCCACCATGCGCTAATATCTTTATCAGGATAAACAGATAACACTTTTTATAAATTGACGGAAAATGTCATATTATGTTACTTTTACCAAATCCGTAGCCTAATTCACAAGTAGCCGCTTCATTTTTTACAATTCATACTTACTCAATTAGGAAGTAGATTAATTATTTTAAATAACACGTTGGGTTACAATCAAAATTTTAAAGGTTAAGCTCAATCTATTATTGCACCATGATTATTTTTCTAGAAATAAATAATTTTGTTATGTCTTGTAACGCGAGATAATTGCATAAAGTGCGCCTACTCAATGATACAAAGCTAATGGGTTTTTTGAAACAAAATGTAAACATCAATTCAATGCACTAGTTTTTTTTATTGAAACTCCATTCAAAAAACAATCCCGCAAAGAGACGAGACTATTTGTTTCCCCAAAAGAAAAAAACGCAGCTACAATTTCCCATCACGAATTTCCCTGAAAAACAATATGGCATTACGAGAATTTCTCATTGGCAGTACGGACTGCGTTCCGGTTGGTCGGTAGGCGGCGTTTCGAACAACATAGCACACCATTGGCGGACATGCAGATCCCCACTTCACGCCATGGTGGGGGAAAACATCCCCGTGTTTATTTTTGTTGTTCAACTTAGTGGATTAAAAGCTTTCGCCGCGCACACTTGTGATGACTAACAAAACAACGTCACGTCTATAGATCGTATTGTGTATAGTGTAGTGAACTTGCGACCGTTGTTTAAGGACTGGAGTTGCTTGCACGTTGACTGTGTTTGACCCTATTTCGGAAATGGTGATCCTGTAAGTATTTACTGATTCAATTTTATTATATTGTAAGTAAAATAAATATAGGCAATTTTCAACACGTCTCATTCATTTTTTGGACAATCAACAAGATAAAAACATACATAATATGTAGGTATATTTGTTACGTGTAACTATAAGGACTTTATAATATTGTATTAGTGATCAAATTTAATTAGCATTTCTTTCATTAAGTGATTAAAATATCCATAAATGGATTAAGATATTATAAATTTAATATTGACTGAGAAACTTTTTCAAAGTACAAAGTTTTTTTATGTTTATATGGGAGATATACCATTAACTGCTTAGTATGTTCTTATAAGTAAAACACGCAAACTTGTTTGTTTGTTAATAATAATTAAAACTGAACTATAGCCTACGTCCTAATCGAATGCTTGTTTTTTTACTTAAAACATTAATAATTTATTTTTATTACAAATAGGAACATAATAAAGTAATTATTTTTTTTATAAATAAGAGTAGATATCATTCATTGATTCTGACTTACCTATGATTTTATTTGCATAAAAGTTTCTGTATCTTCATTTTATATAAAGTACCTTTAAGGTCAAAAATGATCAAACGTCTATAAAGTATAAGTCGTTTTAGAATTATCAATCTTATTAGAAAAGTTTGTTAAGACAACTAAGGCAATGAAATTATTGCATCCAATGTAATAAGTATGTATTTCCTTTGAGTGTTTTAAAGATGCGAGATATAACATTACGTACACGACTGAATAGCCCAAAGTCAAAATCAAATTAGAAATTTAATTAAATAAGAAGAATTAGACACTTCAAAACAGCAATTCAGCATAATTATGACAGAATTCTGTCGTTCACCAAGTGATTAAGCCAACACTGTACTTACCTCATTTGCCTTACCTAATATTCCGAATAAATGCATAACGTAACATAAAAAAAATGTGGCTTGATTTGCTACTGTTTTTGGTAGGGACGGCGTTTTCCATAAGATAAACATTACATATTTTTTTCGGAGCAACCCTACAACTTATATGCTGATTAGGCACTGTTATCAATGAAAACCGGTATAAGCTGGTTCTATATTAATAATCGTATAGATAAATTGAAATGGAATAATAGGAAATGATCCTTTGTTATCTACTTGAAAGTATTTAGATTAATCAAGTGATATAACATTGGCAACACTTTAATATGTATCGCTCACTAATCTATCAGTGGAAGTACAATTTTGAGGAATATCGAGTTGTTATTGATCGAAAAAGCCCATGAACCTATGTAAATAATTTCCGTTTTCTGTGGCGGTATAACCTATAGGTTCGGGCCTATGTAGATACAACAAGGACACGCTTCCTAATCTTTCGTAGGCCCTTAATAAAGTACTTTTTACCTATTTTATTATAGAATGTTGAATAGAGTAATAGAGTTGTCTGTTTTCGTTACTGCTGTAAACAGCGAGAACTCTGAACAACAAATATTAATGAGATTTGTAACACAATTAGTAGACCTAATCCTAAATTAACATATGAACTGCTAATATTATAAAAAGTACACAGTGGGCTTTTTGTACGAAAAAAATATTTTAAGCGACCTGCGAACAGCTAGTAACTATATAAACTAAAGTAGTTCTATCATTTATAAGGCCTATTTCTGTGAGCATGTCTTTTCCTTTCTCGGCAAACACGAAATCGGAAGCGAGTTTGAACAACACAATAAAAATAATTATCTAAAATTTAGAATAACAATACTTTGAACTACAAGAAGATATTTCTCATTAGAATAACATGAATATTATAAAAAAGAGTCAACCTATTCTGACCTACACATTTTAGAAATACTTTTACGTAAAACCCCGCTAACAACGTCGCTATTCATAATATCCGCATCTTATACAAATACGTTTTTAAGAAGCTAACAATAGACCACTTGTGGCCCCAACAATGCGGACGCACCATAAAATAAATAGTCACACAGGCGAGGGTTGAGGAAGGTGCTGGAGGGCCGCCAATTGAGCCTAATTGAAACTTATTGAACTTGTGACGTTGCATTCTGTGCTTATATTTAAAAAGATTATATGTTACAACTATAAAGCTCTAAAAAATATTTATATTACGTAAAAATTAATAGAGATTGATCATTTCATAAAGTATAGGTATGTACTTTTCATTTTTCTTTGCTCTAATAGGCGTAGTACTGGTTAAGTGCGCACTCAATTCTTCAACCTCACCCTGTCAATGACATTTCTTAAAATTCTATAATCTTTATTTGTAAAGACACAGGGCTTATTTTTCTGTAAAATGAGGTAATCAAATTAGTGTTAGAAAGTAATGTAATGTAATAATAATGGTATCTTTACGATCACTGTTACATCGCGGATATGATAGCTTGCTAAGAACCTTCATTGTTCTCTTGATATCACTAATCATAAATCATGTAGAAGACAAGTATTCGATAATTACGTTTATATTTTTACATATATCATAGAGCTGGTAGTTAAATAACATCGTATCTAACTTCCTAAAGCTTTAGTCCTGGAACACTAACATTCGAAACAATTCAACTCAAATCCTTATCCTAACATCTGTATAAATGTTCTTTGTTTCTTTCTGGGTTTTATTTGCTTTTTTCCCTTCACTTTGAAGTTATTTATTCAATTAAGGATTGCCCAGCCCCCTCTCTACGGTTCTAAAGCAATTGGTTCAAATAAACTTACGAGGGGAGACGAACCTTCCCCACTCTTTTAGCGTTTTACTTTTGTTTTATAAGTTGTCTTGCTTGTTAGGTATCTAAAGCATTTGTTTGTTTTTTTCTAGTATTTTTAATTCTTTTTTTTATTTTAAAATTTATTATATAATATAAACAATATTGTTACCGCATAGAAATTATTACAAAATTGTTATAATTACGGAAAGGTTTCACTTCTACGACTAATATAACCTTTTACTAGGTTTAATATCTATAATTAATAATATCAGCCCTGTATTATATACTTGCCCACTGCTGAGCACGGGCCTCCTCTACTACTGAGAGGGATTAGGCCTTAGTCCACCACGCTGGCCTAGTGCGGATTGGTAGACTTCACACACCTTCGAAATTCCTATAGAGAACTTCTCAGATGTGCAGGTTTCCTCACGATGTTTTCCTTCACCGTTAAAGCAAACGATAAATTCACAAAGAATACACACATGAGTTTAGAAAAATCAGAGGTGTGTGCCCTTGGGATTTGTACCTGCGGACATTCGTCTTGGCAGTCCGTTCCACACCCAACTAGGCTATCGCCGCTTCGAATTAAATATCTAAGTATTAGTTAATATTAAGACAATCAACTACGTCAAATTATATTTTTATAATAAAAACATAACTCTACATCAAAGATATTTTCTAGTGTATCTTCACTTGTAGCAAAACTTTTTCTTAGGTCCTAACATGTATTATTACACAACACCTCATCCAGTACTTATAGATACTAACAAGCATCACTAAGAAGCAAATCGTGTATTTTTCAAAATTTTACCGGTCATTTACGTCGAAAAGTACTTCCTGCTTATATCTCGAATATTTTACAGCACAAGCCGAGCTGATATGTCAGAAGGCCCCACTACTCCGGACTGGGACATCAACGACGCGGTAGTACCACGAGTATCAAACTTCGACACGTTCGGCGAGTGGTGCGACGGTCATGTGCGAAGAGTGTATCCGCCGGCATGCGAGGAAGCCAGACGGCACGCCTCAGGCTGGGCAATGAGAAACACCAACAACCATAATGTACATATACTTAAGAAGAGCTGTCTTGGAGTACTGATCTGCTCGGCCAGATGTAGACTGCCCGACGGATCAAGGGTGCACTTGCGACCTGCCATTTGTGATAAAGCAAGAAAAAAGCAACAAGGTAGGTAATATTTAATGAGTGCAATGAATTCCTTGTTACCATTTCGCAAATCGTAATCGGTCGTTTTCGTGAATTGTATCTTAAATATATGTATATTTTTTTCTTTTTATTATTATAGGCTTTAATTCTACTTATATTACTTAAAAATAATTATAGGCAAAAAGTAAATGTATAAACAATAATAACTGCGGTATAAGTAGTTAAATTGTATAAAAAAAAAACATTTTTACGACCTAGGAAAAGTGAGATGTAAATTATATGCAACATTTTCTCGCAGGCAAGCCTTGTCCAAACCGACTATGCAACGGCGGCCGATTAGAAGTTCAACCATGCCGCGGCCATTGCGGCTACCCAGTCACACACTTCTGGCGGCACACGGAACACGCGATATTCTTCCAAGCGAAAGGGTCTCATGACCATCCACGACCTGAAGCCAAAGGTGCCACTGAAGTACGCCGGTCTCTCGGCGCCGGCAGAAGAGTTAGAGGCCTAGCTTTACTCCTAACCAGAGAATCTTCGATAGCGGATAAAATATTAAGTGGGAAACCAGAAAAGCAGATGTCACATAAAGTCAACCACAGTCATCCACAACCACCGCCACTCATCCCAGATAACCAAAGACGTATGTATTTATTATAACTATATCGCATAACTTTTATATTCGGTACCTAGTAAATCTAGTAAAAACGTTGTTTCTTGCTAACTTAATTTGAGCACCATCCCAAGAAAAAGGGGGCTTAATTTCATAACGATTTAATTTCATAACAATTTTCTTTTTGTTCCACAGTTCAACTAACATGCACATGTGGTCCATTCGAGTGCTCGTGTCGGTGGCGTTCTGAACACTCGACGGAATCGTATGCGGCCGCCGCGTGGTCACACAGCGAAACACAGAGTTACGCTGCGTACGCGCCGCCAGTACACAC
Organism: Manduca sexta; assembly: GCF_014839805.1. NCBI lineage: Eukaryota > Metazoa > Arthropoda > Insecta > Lepidoptera > Sphingidae > Manduca > Manduca sexta. The sequence goes on along the minus strand of NC_051137.1, from coordinate 10,846,654 downwards.
AGCAGCCTCACTCCCTCCACAGCAACACTACGACCCACAAACGCTACCATCTGAAGACATTTTCCACCCTGAAGAAATATTCCAGCTTGACCAACCCATCAGACTAGACTTCCCCATGGAGGAGAGTACGTTAGAATCACCACCCACGTTCGCAGACCTCAACGGCGATAACTCGAGACCTGAAGACGCTTACTGGCTCGAATGGCAACGCGCGGCCGGCAGCGACTCGAGCGAAACGCCTTCCCCTGAAATATTTGGAAGTGCGTACCAGCAATCCGAAGCTTATTGTGAACAACAATCATACATTCCCCAGGTGTACTATCCAGACGACTGCCAGTATTACCCCATTGAAAGTACTAGAAACTCACCAATAACCAATATGCATGAACAACGATTTTACAGATACGATCAGGATTGTACACAAACTAACATAGATATGCAAGCGTGGAATTATTCTGATTGCGCGTTTACCCCCAACGACGTGTCTGAATGTAAACAGTATTTCGATGTCCAACATCAACAGGCAGTGAACGCCTTTAGTAGTCTTTTATAATATAGTCCCTGTACATAGTATATGTAATTTGTAAATAAAGAGTTATGTTAAGCATTTATTTCGATTTGTTGATTAATATAATATTATCTCAAGTGCTAGACTGTACGTCGATAGTTTACGTTTGTTCCTATATTTTGATCTTCATTGGTTTGTGAACAAAATAAAATACAATTTGTATAAAATCGTCTATTTATTGTATATAAAAATTACATTAAAATTGTCAATTTTACATATTTTTTTGTTTTCTAATAATAAAATTGGTCACTACAACATAGTCTGTGAAGCAAACGCACGATTTATTGTATGCAATTGCCGTCGCAACTGATTCAGTGAAACAGCTATCTTACCCGACTCGTTCCCTAATTGACGGCAAACGAACCAATACCTGTCTGTGTACACGATTCTCAAACACTCGTATCATATCCAACAAGAATCGGTACATCGTTCAAACATTCCGTACGAAAACAAACATTCCGAATAATGTGCTTGCTGCTGATTATTGCGACAAATTATTCTATCACAATAAATTGCACAAGTTTTTATCGATATTGGTTATGAATGTTAAATTCAAATCTTTATATGATTAGAAAGATAATTATGGCTTTAAAAGACTTGTTTTTGCCTGTCTCCTTCGACATAGAAGGGATAAAATATATTACTAATCTCGATAAAAACGAATGCACGTTTCAACATTTTAATTCAAACAACGATTGGCTATCGAATCCTACCAAACATTTTTTATGTTCAAGTAATTAAATGAAACTTTAATAATATTGCATTTTTTTTTGTGTAATGTAAATTTTACCAAACCAAACGATTTACACACAATTTACGATTTGTAAACGTTTTTTCACTAAAAAACAAAAATCATTTAAAATATATAAGTGCTTCATTGATATGAATTGTATGCTAAATCTAATTTAGAACATATTATGCGGTGTTCTGATCACTCCACAATATTTTTTTCTCGGATATATCTGCTGGGAGTTAACAGTAACATCTTTAACCGAAGCAAAAACATAACAGCCTAACTTTCCTCAAATTTACATTCTTAAAAATAGGCCCTAACATTAATTATTACAAATATTATTTGCTGCAACGTATTTGCATGTTCCGGTGAGGGTCGAGGAGAGCACAGCACGCAGTATCACAGCTCTCGGCCGTAGCCGAGTAACAATGCTTCCAGCCGCATTTTCCTTAACTTGAAAATATAGCTGGAAACAACCGTAGCCCCACGGCGGGCGCCACTATAATAAGGCCACAAATAAATTTAACTCGAAGCAATGACTTCTTAATTTTAACCATAACCACGATTTGCGCTTCAATCAACTGATACACATTAGTGTTAAAGGCTTACATACGTTCGGACGCAAGTGTCTGTGACTGTGTTCACCTTCTCATCGTGCCAGCCTACAGTGCGAGTGTAACACGGGCGATCTCCACGTGACAAAGCTAATTTTAAACATTACGAGACGTACAGGTGAACGGAGCGAGATCGAATGCATAAGCTTTATCCAGAAGAAGCTTATAAGAGAAATTTCTAAGAGGAACTTTCGTCCTACTAAACAAATATGACTATGACTTAGTTACAAAGATAAAAGACTTAGAGGTAGGACAATATTAAGTGATACTAATTTTAGAGTAATAGTGTATAGATCTATAAGCATTATGTGTCATGCTGAACACGCTAGTGTTGCAGATTGCCATCATTCATACCGAATAGGCAAGCAAAACATCCATAGATAAACAGGTCGACAAGCAAGTAAAATGTTAACACTATTTTATCGATGAAATTCGGCGATGCATTGTCGACCGTTCTTCCATAGATTTTAGACTTGACAAGGAATAATCAAAGCCAGGTATCAAGTTTTACCCTTCCTAACTTACACTTGGTGATTTGCTTGAACATGTATGTACACGCACACAGGCGAATACTGCACGACACAATAATGTTCCAAAGCATAATTTGCTGCCTAAACAAAAAACTAAAATAACCAAATTCATAATCGAGAAATATGTGAATCACAATATTTTTCCGTTCCTAGTGTCGCTACATTACTATAACATTATACTTATTGTGATTTACCATTATACATAACTGAAAAATGTCACAGAACTGACGTTATACAAAGAAAACTAATTCATAACACAACACAATGTAGAAAATATAATATTAAAATAGAATATCGTTTGCAATAAACACATAAACCTTCAAAACGACTAAATAATTTGTACTATTGAGAATAAATCACTGTCCAATTAAATAATTCATAAAGTTTCTGTGACTTCACATTTGTAACAGTACATTTCAGAGAAAAATAGTATATAGTAGATACATTCATTACGTTATACTAAAATTTAAAGATTCATTATATCTAACAATAAATATAACGTAGATACGTATAAGGTAATGTGATGTAGGACTATACTATCTATAAACTCAATCTATAATGTATTTGTATTACCAATATCCTTGCATTTCAAGCAACCGGTCGACGTCACATACGGACTCTGTTTATATGTAAATTATAATCAAGCTCCGAAAACCGTGGAAGACACCGACTAGACGCTCCGAAATCTGACACAATATCGTATTGCTATATTAGAAAGAGTGCGAAACCACACTAATAACATAAACAGCTATTCTAACCGTTATTCGAAAACAACACGTGCGGTGCAGAAAGCACGACCGCCACACAACATAAACGTACATCCTAATCAACTATCGACGAATCACGGAAGTGAAACGCGCTATAAATCGTTGTTATTACGCAGTAAAATCTTCCAGAGCGTTTTTCTCCACTTGGCGAGTTGGCCGTGCGTCAATACGATCGCAACGTTCGTCGCACAATAAAGGTGTTTTCACAAAATCTGGTAAGCCGTCCGCGGTGCAACGCCATCTGTCGGCGGCGCGGGGCGGGCCCGGCCGCCGCGGGTCAGGGCGCGGCCTCCTCGCGCGCCTGCACGCTCGCCTGCACGCTCGGCAGTACGCTCGGCTGCACGCTCGGATCCATGCTAGGCTCCACGCTCGGCGCCACGTTCGGCTCTCGCTCGGTAGCGCGGTCGCCTCCACGCACGGGTCGAGCGGCTCCGCGCAACGCCCCACGCTGCACTCCATGTCCGTACTGCAACACCCACACTTTATAATACACGGACAGTGTTCTAGTAATAAACACTTGCCATGTCGTAAACACTGTACTAGGTGATATTATGGTATTATGATCTAAACCTCATCTACACGTTTAAGGATAAAATACAGATTAGAGGAGAATTTGTTGTAAACTCCTCCGTCAGTCGTTAACCTTTAAGGTTCAAGTCAAATTCACATGCAACACACAATATTTTGTAAACACAAAAAAATGTTCATTCACAGTCCTCTCGGTTACGTATTGAAGTAGAAATCTTCAGTGTATGTTAATATATAGAATACTAACACAGCACTAATAGTAGAGAGCTGCATCTTGGCGGCGTGCCAGTGGTCGCCGGCCTCGATGGAGTCGAGCTGGTCCTCGGGGGGCGGCGGCGCGCTGCTGGTGGAGGCGGCGTCGCTGCTGGAGACGGGCGACTCGAGGTTGATGAGCGCGCCGGTCACCACCTCGCACACTTTATTCGCCTCGTCCGTGTTCGAGCTCGTCGATTGACTCGTGTCCACCGATTTCTGCATGTCTGTGGGCAAATGTTACATTACAGTCATCAAAATAGTAGTCAAGAAAATAGATACTTATAACTTTATCGATAAGCGTATTAGAATGTGTTATCATATTAATAAGCAATTCAATATTTGTAGTTTGAATATCGTATTTTAATGTTAAATATTTTAAAGCAATTGGTTGGTATGTTATTGTTTTATATATTTTATTCCCTGACAATACCGCAAGGCATACTAGTAAATATACTGTTATTTAAACTTTATACTATGCAATGTTATTGTGATAGCGTTGAAAATATATAAATATTCGTAAATGGTAGAAACAAACCAACACAAATAGGTAACAAAAATAATTATATTATATAACCATGCTGTCACTGATACATTATGAAAGGGTTAATGGGATTAGTCAACGAGCAAGCAAACAAAATGAAACAAACAAAAATTATGAAGAGAAAAAGCAAAGACCTGGGGCATGCATGTAGGTCAACCATTTCTTGAGCGGTCGATTTCCACTGAACACGGGCAGCATACCGCCCTTCATTGCATCTGCAACGCAACATGCGTGCGTACGTGTTAGCGCTTGGACGTAGACTTCGGCGACACGACCGCAATTTGCCATCGCTCGTCAAAAATTACAAAACTTATAGAATTTATGACTTTTATTTACTTTTATGTGAATTTTGACGATCAGTGGCATTTTATCCACATGAGTAAAGATCGGAATAAAGTAAAAACTTCATACAATCGGGCTGCTATCACAACACGCACACATAGCATGGCGATGTATGTGAGATCGTTTATCGACAGGTTCACGAAGTCTCCGACCGGTGTAGAAACTAGTTTGCGCCGGATCAGTTGCTGTATTACCTTAGATTCTATATGATTTTTACTCATGTGATTTAATATTGTAAATAGTCGCCGCCGAAGTCTATGGGCAGGCGTTTAGATAAAGGACTACGTCATAAGCAGCTCTACATGTCTGGGATTAAGGTTGCCAGATGCTTAAAATTACGTAGTATGTTATACACAGAAATTATGTCGTCCTAATTTAAAAAAAGCTAGTTCCTTTATTTTTGAACTGACAACCATAACAGGACTATATCGCGCCAGGAGTTATTAATGGTTATAACCTGTTCAATTATATGAATTGCTCTGAAATGGCAATTTTTTTATAATCAAAACATCAAAATATATAACTAAAATGGTCCATTTTAAGATACCATATATTAATTGAACACGTAATATTGCCTAGATTAGAATAAGAGCTAAGCTATATAAATTAAAATGCCAATCGTAATACTATTAATTTCATAGTAAGTATTTTGAATAAGCGGTACAATCACGAAGCAAGATAAAAGACAAAAATAATTATGACTTTTTACACACACAAAATCACGCCTTTATCCCGAAAGGGGTGGGCAGAAGTGCAACCAGGGCACCTACTTTTCACCATGTGTGTTTTGAGCCATGATATAGTGAGGGATGAGTCTATCGCCATATTAGGCACTAAATCCAGCCTCTGATCAGATACTGAATAAAAGAACCCAAATACAACTACCTAACCAGGGATTCGAACCCAGGATCTTAGAGCAGTCTCGTACAGCGCACGCAGCACAACTACGCCACAGTGGCAGTCAGATGACTTTTCTCAATTACATTAACTATGTGAGAATATGACAATATATTCATATTCCATATAAAAATTTCCCCAATATTGTACAGCAACATAAACAAATGGATGAGTAAATAACCGCATGCGAATTATTACATAGTAAAAAATAAACAAAAACATAGTACACACAAAATCTGTTTTTTTTTTTCTACTTTAATCACTGCAATCTAATTTGCAATATGATCTATGAAGATAACAAAGAATTTAGTCGTATTTTAAACGCTTGTGCAACAAGTTCTGGCACAACACTTATCCATTCTAACCAGACACAGTAATATAAGTATTAATGTATGTAGTTACCCACTAAATATTAGAAAGTACCCATACAAATAGCTTGTGTATAGTTACTCCAGCAAATGATAAAAACTATAATACATTTCTATGAACATCTCCACCTTCTCGGGAACTCTAATTAAAAGTTTTTTTTACTATATCATGACTAGTGAAACAGATTTAAAAATACCACAATTTGGCCTCCATATTTCAATATTGCATGCGATGGAAAGGTACGTCATTAAAGTTGATCTACGGAAATATATTTAGATATAGGAAATATCATCATCAGCCGTAGGATGTCTACTACTGAACATGGTCCTTCCCCACAATTTTCCAGATCGAATAGGAGATATGGACTATTAGTGGACCATGTGGTACTGATACGAGCCCACTCTTAGAATATAGCTAGGCTACTTTAAAATCCAACAAAATTATCAGTTTTATAATTATAAGGATAACCGTCTCTCGTCAGTGTGCACTTACTAATAGTGGGGTAACTTTGCTGTGGCCATATAAAATATAAAAAATACGAGTGATTTCCTTTGTCACAGCTCCTAGTTACTAGTTACACCCATGTATATACTAAGCCTATCTTTACACAAGGTATATAAGCGAGGGGATGATGGGGTCATGGCGACTCACCCTTGTGCTTGTGGTCGGCGCTGCAGCAGGGCGGCGGGTGCAGGCGCGCCGGCTTCACTCGCACGCGACAGAACCGCGACCCGCGCGGCATGTTGTAACGGTTCCCGCTCTGAACATCGTGCAAAACATTTTCAATAAATAATTAAATTTGTGATAAAAATAATGGTTTTAATCTAATTCTATTCAGGCAAGTTATTCAGATGTATGGCCTAACGTTTGTTTGGAAGCCATTTGTCTGTTTAGACTAATCTTGCAAATTGTTGAGTCGATTTTGATAGAACTTTCAATCGTAAGTAAAAAAAGTTATTTCAATAATTTATACTACTTTTTATGTAAATTAGGAATGGACGGAGATATCTGAATATCAGATGTTTATGGATAACTCGAGAAGTGTTTTTAAATTCTTCACAAGCTCACGGTATTAAGCTTTATGAAGTAACAAGTAATGAATAATTTAATAGTTCAATATAATTCATAAGATATAGGTGTTTACAAATATTGTTACCTTCTTTGCATAGCAATGTTCCTTAGACTCGACAACGGCAACCGCGTAGAGTCGTCTTTCACTTTCGTTCTTGACTTGTATACTGAGATCTAGCGCCGGCAAGCAATCGCTATGTACAAAGAACATTATCTGCGCCTCCTAAAACAATAACAACATAAGCCATTTAATACTTTGTGGTATTCAGTGGGTGAGTACTGGATACATAGCAAAAGACGGCTAGTCGGTCACCGCATGCGCCGCGATATA